>NW_026522041.1:600000-783341 GCF_021234435.1 Artibeus jamaicensis
TCTCTTCACTGGTTTGTCTACGCGCAAATGTGAGACCTCAGACAGCCAGCTGTGCTGTGCCTTCCCATAGCTACCCCGCACCTGGGATCCGAGCCCTCGGCTGCTTGCACACCGCCCGGGGGATGTTTTTTGCCCCTCCCACTGGTTTAGCTGAGTGTATCGTTGTTTTCGGACTCCGTATTGTTTGATTTTCTGTGCTTTGGTTGCATTATTATTATTAAAACTCTGTTGTTTTTAGATTTGGTTGTGCGAGGAAGCAAAATGTTTCCACCTACACCTCCATCTTGGCAGATGTATCTCAATTTTTAAAAATTAAAAATTACACATCATTACATCACGGTGGTGTAAGTAGAGGTATGTTCAAAGTACTGTGTGTGGGAGCACAGCTGAGGGAACCATTTTTTTGCCTGTGGAAACACCTTCAAGATCTCTGGGAAGCATGCCATTTGTTTGCCAAGGGTGCGGGTAGGAGAAAGGAAGGATGTGACAGGTAGAAGAAAGCTTGTGCAAGGGCAGGAAGGGAGAAACGACAGGTTTTGTCCTGAGGGTAAGTGTGGGACTCTGTCCTTCATTTAAAATATCCCATTACTTTATTGGATCAAATCCAAGGGAACAAGTCTCTAGGAATTTAGGGAATATGGTTAGAGATCTTTTATGGGGTAAACCAAGACTTCACGGCAATTTGGAATCAGCTTTAGACTTCATGGCTGGGGAGAATGTGCTAGTGAAGTATTTGTTGTGGAAGGCCCAGCCTCTTCTGTATTTTTCCTCCCTGTTTCTTGCAGTACTGAGGTGGCAAGGCCCCAGTCCCCAAACACAGTCCCCTCTATTTTGTGGGAGGGCTTGTTTCCTTTGTTGAGAGGTGGATGTGTAGCTTTGAGTGTTTTTGTTTTTTACTTTTACCAGTTAGGGAATGGAGGAGTGTCTCCTTTTTCTGCTGACAGTTTCGGAGTTGAGCCATCTAAGTTTCCTGCTCACTTCACCCTCTGGGGAGGCACACCTTTTCCTGGCCCTGCTAGATGCTGGGGCACTCAGACACTCTACAGAGGCGCCGTGTGAGGGAAACACAGCAAAACAACAAACAAATCCCAGGCGTGAGTAAGAATGGTTGTAAATGCCTATTTTTTCTTGAAGTATGTTCCTTCCTCCCTTCCCTCTCTCCACCCTAATATTTTAGGGCCACGTCTTGATCTCTGGGCACAGAACTGGTTTCCTTGCTCCTGCTATGGTTGGGTTCCACCCACCAAGACAATGGACCTATTCTTTCCTATAGTCAAAAAGGCCCTTGTGTTTGCCCCCAAGAGTTCCACCCTGAACTGGTGCCAAAGCTCACAACTTCCTGTTCTGTTCCTTCCAGGTCACCTTGGAATCTGCAGGCTTGTGGGTTGGGGGAGGGGGTCCTGAGCTGTGTCCAGGGAAGGGGGAAAGTTGTGGGAATCCTGTTTAGCTTAAGAGTCTTCTATGCCTATTAGCAGAAAAAAACAGGGTTGTGGGCCTGGGGACCTGGGTCCTGGTGCTGGTGACTAAGTTCTGACCTTGAATTAGTAGATTTGTTTAATAGGCCTTAGCCTTACCTGTTGCAAAATGAGGAGATTTGACTAGTTAAACTCAAGCCCTACAGCTTGAATGCCTTGGCCGTGTATTTTCTTTCCTCTTCCTCACTGGAACCTGCTTCATCCCTTCAAGGGCCTGAGAATCCACCCTCAGATGCAAAGCTCAGTTTCTGGTGTTTAGATAAGATGCCCGTGGTCGAGCCAGGTGTAAGTGCTGTATGGGCCGTGGAAAGAAGCTCTAGAACATAGGTGGCAAACACAAGGCCAATGGGCCCAATCCGGCCCTCCACCTTGTTTTATCTGGCTTGGCACCTTGTTTCTACCCAGGAATGGCACTGAACTCCTTGCCCCTAGTTAAGGAGCCATTACGTGTACACAGTCCTAAAATTACATTGGGCCCTTTGAAGGCAACCGTGAAGCTGATGTGGCCCCAGGTGAAAATGAGTTTGACACCCCTGCTCTAGAAGGAGGCTAGGCTGAAGTGAGGAAGTGGTGGGGGCCGAGATGGGGAAGAGGGCGTGAGCCCAGCGCTGGCCTGTGCGCTCTGCTCGGCCTGGTCTCCTCTCCTTGTCACGAGGTGCAGGCTGAGTTCTGCTCTTCACCAGTCTTTTCTCTCTTGGTCAGAGTGGCTTTTCAGGGTTTTGGCCAGATAGGTATTCTTAGCCTGGGGGTGGATCACATATTAACTACTTACCAATCTTTTGGAAAATGGGGGTTGTGAACCCACGAGGGGAGAGATGGAAAGGGGAGAAAGAAAGGAAGCCATCTGGAGAAAGATAATAGAGAAGAGCAGGCAACCAAAACATATACTACAAAACACTTTAACATTCATTATGAAACATAAAAGCACAATGTAAATATAAAGTTTTGCTGAGAACACAGTGTGGGGTAGGGGTGAATGAGGAAGGCAAAGGGGAAAGAAGTAATTTAGAAGGATTAAGCTCATAGCTAGGTTACTAGGTCAGGAAATTTCCTGGGAAGGGTCCCAATAGCTTAAAAATTGCTTTGTGTGTCAATTTCTTGGGAGTAATGAATTGTATAACACATTGCATGTAAGTCTTGGCTGATGTGACTTAGTGGGTTGAACGCTGACCTGTGAACCAAAGGGTTGCTGGTTTGATTCCTAGTCAGGACACATGCCTGGGTTGCAGGCTGGGTCCCCGGTGGGGGACGCTCTAGAGGCAACCACACATTGATGCTTCTCTCTCCCTTCCCCTCTCTAAAATAAAATCTTTAAAAAAGGTACTAATAGCCAACAAATATGGCATGTTACTAATTATGGTACAACTGACAACTAGTACAACTAATTGTGTGCTAAAAGAACAACTGATAGCCCACAAGTATTGTATGCTTATCAACTGCCAGGCAGGGTGGTAAACACTTTAACTAGATTACCTCATTTGACCCTCACGACAATGCATGAGGCGGGTACTTTTATTGGCCCCATTTTACACATGACGGGATTAAGGTATAGTTGTGTGCCCCAGCCCTTGCAGCTCCTGTGCTGGAGCCAGAATTCAAAGCCAGGTTGCCTGGAGGAGTTCATCACATGTGCCTTGAACCCTGAGCTGTCCAGTGGGGAGATGATAAGGCTGGCTGCTCCAGGAGGTTTGTTACGGACTGAGATCTGTAGGTCTCGCCTCGAACCAACTGAAAGTGCAGCTTCTGAGACATTGATATTTGCATCTTTCTGAGTGAGGGCTGGATGTCTGGGTTCTGGAAGGCAACAGAATCTTGACTTCTGTAGTGGCCCACAGTTTGGGTCTTGTCCCTCTGTGAAATCGACAGTGTGGTCTGTGTTTTCTTCCTTTCTCTGGCCTGTTGGAGGGGTGCATTTCGTTGTGAGAATGGATGAGATCACACTGATGTTTATGCTGGAGAGGATGTTTTAAGTCAGTATCTTTTTTAAAAAATTATTTTATTTTATTTTATTTATTTTTTATTGTTGTTCAAGCAATAAATTTAATTTATTTTTTTCTTTTAATAATAATAATAATAATTATTTTTTTATTGATTATGCTGTTACAGTTGTTCTATTCCCCCCTTCATCTTCATTCCCCTCCACCCTACCCCTCCATCCCCACCATTACCCCCCCTTTAGTTTATGACCATGTGTCTCAAGTCCTTTAGATTCTATATTTCCCATGCTATTCTTGCCCCCCCATCTATTTTCTATCTAATGTCTATGCTACTTATTTTCTGTACCTTCTCCCCCCATCTCCTCCTCCCACTCCCCTGTTGCTAACCCTCCTTGAGATCTTCATTTCTATGTTTCCACTCCTGATCTAGCTGTCCTTTTACTTTGCTTTCATTTTAGGTGTGGTTGTTAATAACTGTGAGTTTGTTGTCCTTTCACTGTTCATGTTTCTTTAACTTCTTTTTTCTTAGATAAGTCCCTTTAGCATTTCATATAATAAGGGCTTGGTGATGATGAACTCCTTGAATTTGATCTTATCTGAGAAGCACTATATCTGTCCTTCCATTCTAAATGAAAGTTTTGCTGGATAGAGCAATCTTGGTTGTAGGTCTTTGGATTTCATGACTTGGAATACCTCTTTCCAGCCCCTTCCTGCCTGTAAGGTCTCTTTTGAGAAATCTGCTGACAGTCTGATGGGGACTCCTTTGTAGGTGACTGTCCCCTTAGCTCTTGCTGCTTCTAGGATTCTCTCCTTCATTTTAATTTTGGCTAATGTAATTATGATGTGCCTTGGTGTGTTCCTTCTTGGGTCCAACTTCTTTGGTACTCTCTGAGCTTCCTGGATTTCCTGGAAGTCTATTTCCTTTGCCAGATTGGGGAAATTCTCTTTTATTATTTGTTCAAATAAGTTTTCCACTGGTGGCTGTTCCTTTCCCCCTTCTGGTACCCCTATAATTCGGATGTTGGAGCGTTTAAAGATGTCCTGGAGGTTCCTAAGACTCTCCTCATTTCTTTGAATTCTTGCTTCTTGACTCTTTTCTGTTTGGCCATTATTTGCTTTCTTCTGGTCCACTCCATTGATTTGAGTCCCAGTTTCCTTTTCATTGCTATTGGTGTCCTGTGCAATTCCATTCATTTCAATTAGTTTCGCCTTCATATATTTGTCTAATTTGTGGCTATAATCAACCAGTTCTGTGAGGATCCTGATGACCGGTGTTTTAAACTGTGGGTCTGAGAGTTTTGCTATTTCTTCATCGCTTAGATCTATGGGCTCTGGGCCTTTGAGAACTTGCGACATTTTTGGTCTGTTCTGGCCCTTTAAGTGTGAGAAGCGGTGCCTTGGACTCCCAGGTCACTGGGTTGTGACGCTGTATGTGGGGGCGTGGTCAGAGCGGGGAAATGGCGGCGCCCTCTACTGCCGCCGGCTGCGGGGACCGCCGGGTCCCCGGTCCAACTGCCCACTCCCTCGCCTGTCCGCTCGCGCACAAATGGGCGACCACAGTCAACACGCAGCACCGCTTCCCCGCTGTCTCCTTCGCGGTCGCTCGCCTGGTGGCTCGCTGGGTCGCTCACTAGGTCCAACCCTGCGCCTGGATTCTGCGCGCCTGGATTCTGCGCGTCTGGATTCCGCACCTGGGTCTGACCGAGTCCTCCTGTGCAACCCCTCACCAGCCACTGGTTTCGCCCCTTACTGGTCAGGCTGAAGAATTTGTTGTTAACGGACTTCCAAAAAGTTTAATTTTCCGTGTTCTGGCTGTGTTTTCTGTTGCTAATATTTAGTTGTCTCTAAACTTGGTTGTGTGAGAAGGTACGGCACATCTACCTATGCCTCCATCTTGGCGGAAGTCTAAGTCAGTATCTTTTATGTACATCGTCCTTTCATCCTTCATTTGCTTCTTTCCTTACACCTACTCTTCCTGCCCACTCCTCCTCAGGGGCGGGTTTCACTTCTCTGCCTGTCCCCTGGGTGGCTTACCAGCTGGTGGGTTGCTCTGCAGTTCCGTGTAGGCCCAGCTGCACCCTCACGTGGAGATGGAGTTTTCCATGAAGTTCAGCTGCTGCACCTTGGTCTGTTTAATAGTGGGGACAAGCTGAGAGAAGGTGGGGCCAGGGGTTGCAGCCTGGGAATTGTGGTGGGAATCCCGTCACCCACAGCAGTGGTCTGCTGTGGCGACATAGAGGAATCTTTCATTTACTGGCAAGTTTGAAGGGCTGATCCCGTTACACCCCCTACCCTGAGTAAGGACAGTGGGGAGTTTTATGCAGTTCATTTTGGAGGTTTGTTCACACACTGTGGTCTCTGGGAGACCCAGATGTGGGTGAGGTCCCTGGGCTGGGAGTGAGGGGATCTGGTTCTGTGTCAGCCAAGCGACTGGTTTCCTCTGTTACCATGAGGAAGTCCATCGCCCACTCTGGACGAGTTTTTTTTTTTTTTTTTAACAGCAAATTGTTGGGTTTGGGTGAAATAATGTGTTGTGTTCTGTTTTGCTTGAGTTCTCATTCTATGATTAGTAGCAGGGAGGTGGAGGCAGGGGGCAGGTGTGGCAGAGCCTGGCCTGCTGCCTTTTTTTGGGGGTCTTTTGTGCCTTCCTTCCTCCAAAGGAGCAGGTTGTGAGTTCTCTTTGTGTCTTCTCTTGCACAGCTGTGTGTTTCAGTGGCCTGAAGATGCTTGCTGTGCGTGTGGTGAGGAGAGTCTCTAAGCCAGAGGCCCCTTGGCCCTGGGGAACCAGGGCCCACTTGGTAGGCTCCCTGCCCTTGCACAGACTTTCCTGCTTGGGTGTTATATGACTTCCTGTTCCTCCCCCTCCTCCACAACCTTCCCTGAGCATCACATTCAGTTTCCCGAGTGGGCTGCCATTGTTTTGATAACTCTCCTGGCTGTTTCCTGCCTGTGGTTCCCTGAAACAAATAGCAGGAAATTGTTTCCATAGATATCGGGGTCTCTGCTTTATGTTTTCCTCTGTCTTCATAAAACCTGACACAACACACAGTCACAGAGAGACACGTGTGCATGCTTCTAGCATGCATGTATGGTGAAGGGCGAGGTGGGGTTCTGTTCTTAATATGGTCTGGGGCCTGCATAACACATATGTGAACCTGTGTGGTGTCTTCATGTCTTTCATGGCTCTGTCACTTAAGAGTTTGGAGTGGGTGCTATGAATGTGCATGAGTGCACTACATGTGCCTGGGCGTGTGTGTGTGGGTCCGAGTGTGGGGTCAACCGCAGTTGCTGCTGAGAGGAAGCGATTCAGGAGCTGGGTTTGTTCTCTTTATGCTTTTGCTTTTTATGCAATGTACCAGTCACTTGTGTTGTCAGAGGGCTGATTAGAAAGGTGATAGAAATTTCCTTAATCTGGTGTGAAATTCACCTTGTTTTGTTCTCCAGTGTGTAATGTACCAGAGTGTGGGGAGGTGGGGGGTGAATCTCCAGGCTGAGCTCAGGTCTCTGGAACTAGACAGGGAGCATTTAGTCTCCACCCTTTGTGAGAAGGACCCGGGGGATTTGGGAGCTGCTGCGGCACAGGCAGCAGCCTGTTCTGGGAAGATTAGAGACAAACTGACAAGCAGGAAACAGGGCAGACTTATGGCTTGTTTCTAACCAATATTTAGGCATTCTACCCTTTAAAAACAATTTAATGTCACTGATACTGTCACTTATCTACCAACCGCCAGGTGCTGATTTTCAAAGATAAATGCAATTCTTGAGCAAGGCCTTTGGGGCCTAATTCCCTTTTTACCCAACTCTGTCTCAGTGGTAACCCTTTGAGGACTCTCAGAACCAGACAGGTGAGGTCAGATGCGGGACTGGCTGATGAAGGAGAGTCCAGCCCCTTGTGCTTTCTTAACCTCCTTTTCAGGAGCACGGTGAGCAGGAAGCAGGAAACTGGGCTCCTTAGGAAATGCTGTGATAGGTGATGTGGTGGGGAAGGCCACTCCGGTGGTCCCTCAGCTGGTCTCTCAGCCCCTCATTGAGAGCACACCCTCACGCATTCCCAGAGATGGAGAACAAGTCCGTGTTGCTTGGGATCTGGAAACAGGATTCGTTAGCTATTTTTAAGGAAGTTAGCTGTGAGAAGGCAGGGTAATTTGAGGCCTTGTGGAATTGTCTTTAGGGAACTACACTTTATACCAGACAGGAGGTTGGGCAATAGCTAAGGGTCAGATAGAGGGAAAGATGCAAAAAAAAAAAATGCTCAGACTAACTGGTGCCAATCATTTTTCTGAGGCTTTTGCACTAATCTAGCATCCCTCTGCCATACTCAGGTAGGACCTCCCTCTGTGCTGAAAACCCACTCTGCTAAGGCTCTGTGATGGCGTTTTGTGACTTTTCTTTTTCAATACTGCCTTTGGTATTAATTTTAGCCTGATGTCACTTGTGTAAAATTACTTTAGGTAGGGTGAGTGAAACTTTTCCAGACTCCCTACGTTCTCAGAGTTGGTTTTGGGCTCTGTAGATTTCTGCTTCTCCAGGATGAGACTGGGAACTTTATTTTACTCTGGGTCCTATTGTAGTTCTTTTACCAGCCCAGCTGCTCCCTAAGTACAGGAGAGAGAGATGGAGATAGAGGCAGAGGTCGAGATACAGAAAGGTAGGAAGCAGAGTGAGGCTTCAAGCACTGGGATGAGTCAGGTGTCCAGACCTGGATTTAAATCCATTCTTTGTCCTTTATTAATTGTGCGACTTTGGCAAGTGACTTAAGCTTTCTGGGGTTCAGTTGCTACATCTGTAAAATAGAGATAATGCCCACATAATAGTTTAGCTAACATATATTGAACACTTTACACTTACTAATTCAGTTAATCCTTATAACGTTTCAAGGAATTAAGTATAATATAGTGGTCATTTTTCAGATGAGGAAATTGAGGCACAGAGAAATTAAGTAGCAGGTTCAAGTTAATGTACTTGTGAGTGGTAGAGCTGGGATTTTGAACTTGGGCAGTCTGACCCCAGAGCCTGTGTCCTCACCTATTGCACTAGTCCATAAAGTTCACAGAGGATTAACAAGGATTAACTGAGACAAACATTTAAAGCACCGGTACAGTGCTTGGCACACAGTAGGCTCCCAGAGCTTCTGTGAGCATGTGGAAGACATGGCCCTTGGCCAGGGGAGCCGGGCAGACACGGTCCCTCCTGCTGACCTGGGGTTTGCTGCCACCCTAGCTCAGTTAGGCAGGGCTCGTTGGCAAGGGCCTTGTGCCTGCTGTCCCAAAGTTGCCTGACAACCCTGGAGAGGAACACACAGGAGCTGACATGGGGTGGCCATAGGGAGGAGCTCCCTTCTAGTGAGCCAGTTAGTTTCTTAAGAATCATTTTTCTGGCTCAGCTTCAGAGGAGTTCGGCTTTTCATTTCCTGGTGTCTTACCCATTTGGTGAGGACTACCAGATAAGCTACCTGTGGGACAGAGTGGGGTTGCTGCCTAAGTTGGCACAGGGTGAGGGGTTGATGCCAGGAAGTCAAGGGGACTCTGCAGGAACTCAGGGGAACCCAGTTGGGGCCTCAGAAGAGGGGAGTAGCAAGCTTGCTTCTGCTTCCTTGTCATGTGTGCCTTGGCTTTCCACCTCACCCTGGTGACAGCTGGGCCAGCAGTGGGCAGTTCTGGCACACCTGCCCTGAGTGAGGGGCTTGCCGGCTTAGAGGCAGCGTCGTTTATGGCTGAGGCTTTTGGAGGCTGAGAGAACTGGAGTCCCATCATGGCTCTGCTGCTTTTTAGTTGTGTGAGCCTCTGTTTTCTCATTTATAAGAAAATCATGAGGATCAAGGGAAATAACTTAGAACAGCAACTCACATCCCATACAGTCGTGGATAGGTACAGCTGTGCTGGGGAATGTGGAGAAACATAAAAGACAACTCTTCACCTTTAAGGAGGTTATTTATAATCTAGGTGGGGGAGAGGTAATAAGACAGGTAAACATACAAATCACAATGTCAGGATTGCACATGATATACACCAGTGTAATAGACAGTGAGAGCTTTGGGAGCCCAGAGGTAGGAGAGCTGCCCTCTGGGCCAACCTGGCCAGGGAAGGCCTTCCCAACAAGTGAGCCTTACAAATATGCGAAGTTTGGCAAGGAAGGTGAGGGGCCCTCCAGGGGAACATCAGAGATGAGGCCAAGAAGCTGAAATTCAGCAGATGGAGAAGGAACCAGTTGGACTAGAACCCAGGGTTTGTGGGGGAGACTAGAGTGAGACAAGACTCAATTGTAGGTTGGAACCAGGTTGTGAAGGGCCTTGAGAGTCATGCTAAGGAGTTTGGAATTTATCTGAAGGGCTTTGAGGAGGGAAATGACATCAATATTCTGACCTTGATTCAGTCACTTAATTTTTAACATGACTGGGCTTTAGGTGCTTTAGATTCCTTAGCTCTTAAGGAGTTTGGACCATGTGATTCAAAAATACTTCTCCGGCTATGGAGTCTGTGATTCTATGACACAGGAAGAGTATTTTGATGATAAAGCACAGAACTGGTTGGAAGGAGACATGAGGTGGAAATATTACTTAGGAAGCCAGTGTAATATCAGACCTGAAACTTCTGATTGCCTCTTATAAGAGACTCCAGGTATACATGGGGAAGGTCTTTTCTTTGACACTGTAACTCTATAACAACTTGAGTTCTGTAAGATACGGCCCCAAGAGACACCCATTCTTGGGCACCTGGAGAAGTGGGGGATTTGGTAAACTGTTCTGGGAAAGGGTTGATTTCTGGTGGGCTTCCAGTTTATATCATTCCTGTTCTGCAATAAACCGAGAAGGGCAAAAATAACAGTAGTTCCTTAGTGTTTGTTGTTGGGTGTTATGTAGAGTTTTTCAATTTACAAAATAATTTCACAGGCATTGTCTCATTTGCTCCCCACCCGCGTCTCCTGAGGGAGATTAGGCAGGTGCTCCCTCTGTTTTGTTGATGAGGAAGGGCTGTGATCTCTCACAGTCTCTCAGGTCTAGGCCTCCTCATTCTAAGTGCAGTTAACTTTTCCCTGCTTCATGTTCCTCAGACCAAAAAGAAATAGCTCACTTCTTCTGTCAGTGAATGAACTCAGCACATGTTTATCACATGCCCAGTATCAGGTACTCTACTAATGTGAGGCCCACAAGAGGGCATATACTTAAGAAAAAAATTTTTTTGTTGAGTGTTAAAACAATAGGTGCTTATTATAGAAATTTTGTCAAGTAGAGGAAAAGATTCCTCTCATCACACACACCTGGAGTTATAGTTATGTTTAGGCTTTTTTCTTTTACCATCTTTGTACTTACTGAGATCATACTATATATATAACTTTGTATACTGATTTTTTCACTTATGAATTTTCTCATACTATTAAACTTTTAAAAAACCTTTAAAAATGGCTAATGTACTTCATGAAGAGCAGTTATTGTACCTGTTCCCTTGGCTCAGTGTCAGGTGCTAAGAGCTTCAGAACAATCACTGTATAGAATGTGGACAAAATCTCCAATTAAAAATGTACCCAGAGTCAGTAGATTCAGCCAGTTCTGATGCTAGAACTTGGAGAAGTACATGCCTTGTGGTGCAGATCAATATAATAGCTTGGAGTGTAATATTTGGTTTTCCAAAAATAACTGTTGGTTTCCTCTGTCTGTTTCTATTGCTGTGACGAAGATTTAACCCTTGACCAAACTTTAGACAGGTTTCTCTGAGCCCTCTTTTCTGCTAGGCCTGGTCCCTGGGCCCCATTCTTGGTTTGTAGAGTTCAGTTTTGGCAAGAATCCTATTAAATTAGTTTAGGTAGAATCCCCATTCTTAATATCTGATGAAATTCCTAATCCCCCTATCTTGATGTCTAAATCTTTGATCTGCCTATAACAAGAATCCTGTCAGATCAGTTTAGCAAGAGTCCCCAAACTTGCTGTCTGCTTCTGGTGATTTTCTATCCACTGACCCTCTTAATCTGCTTGGTTGCTGTTAATCCCCTGCTGTCTTTGATGTATTGGGAGTTGAACTGGGTCTTATTGAAGCCTCTTTCCCTTATTGCAATAGTACTAGATAAAATATGTTTTTATCATCTTTAAAAAAAGTGGCTAACATTATGTTAATGGATGATTAATAACTTAGTAATTTTTCTGTTGTTAGGCATCTGGGTTATTTCTAATATTTCTCTCTTTTAAATATTACTATGATGAATATCTTTTTTGCATTAGGTTTGTTTTGTATTTCTAGTTATTTCCCTGAGCTATATTTCTGAAAGTGAATAGATAATTCAGTCAAAGGACTTACTTAGGCTCTTACTAAATAATGCACCCTGGCTGGTGTAGCTCAATGGATTGAGCGCAGGCCTGTGAACCAAAGGATCGTGGTTTGATTCCCAGTCAGGGCACATGCCTGGGTTGCAGGTCAGGTGCCCAGTGGGGGACGTGTGACAGGCAACAACACATTGATGTTTCTCTCCCTCTCTCCTTCCCTTCCCCTCTAAAGATAAATAAATAAAGTCTTTAAGAAAATAAATATTGCTACATTGTTTCTTCAAAACTCGTTAGAATTATCTGTACTACCATTGTCATTATATAGTTAAGCAATTTTAAAATGGGAAAGGAAGCTGTTTTCTATTTTTTTTAAAGATTTTATTCATTTATTTTTAGAGGGGAAGGGAAGGAGAGAGGGAGAAAAACATTAATGTATGGTTGCCTCTTGTGTGTCCCCTGCTGGGAACTGGCCTGCAACCCAGGCATGTGCCCTGACTGGGAACTGAACCTTGATCATGTGGTTCACAGGCCTGTGCTCAATCCACTGAGCTACACCAGTCGGGGCTGTTTTCTATTTTTTTGGCAAAGGGTGGACATGATGAAGGCCTTGGGAAGACAGAACCTTGGGGAGTGAGTTAGGACCCTGAGGACCTGGACCTGTTCAGACTTAGGCATGTGGTATCAGTGAGACTTTTCTGGTTAGGCTTCGGTTTTCCCTTAGCTGAAAATTTCTGTTTTTTAAGAAAATTCTTTAGAATTTTTTCTTTTTTAATTTTTGTTCTTAGTTCCCACTGAAAAATTAGTTGAGCTAAGTAGCAAAGATTCACTCTGGCCTAGCCTGCATAAGAAGCAACTCTCTAAGCAGGTGGCGGTGGCTGTGGCCACAGCCTAGCTAATAGTGCCTGTTGTATTGTTCTTTATGTGAGCATGTATTTAATTTGTCATGCTCTTCTGAAAACAGCTCAAGGATAGAAACTGTGTGTTTGTTTTCCTGAATTTTAGACTATCTGAAAGTTATTTGCCTTTTCGTTTCCTGAAGCCTCTTCATCTGAACTCTTCTCCCTTGTCCAAGATTTCAGGCACATAGGATTCTGATGCTTCCATTAGTCCTGCACTGTAGTACCTGACTACATACTACATGTATTATAAGTACCCAGTAAATAGTTATTAAATGGAAGACTTTTCCATGTGTCCATACATGGATTCCAATAAATGTTCAAAACCATTCATTCATTCATTCATTCATGATGAGTGATGATAGATATTTGTTTCATGAATTTGAAATTCATTGTTTGGACTTGAAATACGTTTCATGAAATATGCTGTAAATGTTGATTAGATGCTGGTTCCCCTTTAGAAATCTTTTAAATTTATAACCTAATAGGGCAAATTGGGCATATTGAAGCCCTGAGAAGGAAAGAAACTTTAGGAGATGGGAAGTTAGTAGAATGGGAAGTAAGTTTCTTCTCAGAAATATTTAGTAGTTGAACTGAAACAATTTCAAAAGGATTCTACATCAAAGGCAGTTCTTAGAAAGTCCTATGGGGGAGATTGGGAAGCTCTGGGTTTCCTTTACACTGCTTTAAAAAAATATATATATTTTATTGATTATGGCATTAGAGTTGCTCCCTTCCCCCCTTCATTCCCCTCCACCCTCCACACCCTCTCCCACCCCCATTCCCCCACCTTTAGTTCATGTAGATGTGTCATAAGTTCTTTAGCTTCTACGTTTCCCACACTATTCTTGCCCTCCCCCTGTCTATTTTCTACCTACCATCTATGCTACTTATTCTCTGTACCTTCTCCCGACTTCTCCTCCTCCCACTCTCCTGTTGCTAACCCTTCATGTGATCTCCATTTCTATGGTTCTGCTCCTGATCTAGCTGTCCTCTTAGTTTGCTTTTGTTTTAGGTGTGGTTCTTAATAACTGTGAGTTTGCTGTCCTTTCACTGTTCATCTTTTTAATCTTCTTTTTCTTAGGTAAGTCCCTTTAACATTTCATATAATAAGGGCTTGGTGATGATGAACTCCCTGAATTTGATCTTATCTGAGAAATGCTTTATCCGCCCTTCCATTATAAATGAAAGCTTTGCTGGATAGAGCAATCTTGGATGTAAGTCTTTGCATTTCATGACTTGTAATACTTCTTTCCAGCCCCCTCTTGCCTGTAAGGTCTCTTTTGAGAAATCCGCTGACAGTCTGATGGGAACTCCTTTGTAGGTAACTGTCCTCTTATCTCTTGCTGCTTCTAGGATTCTCTCCTTTATTTTAATCTTGGCTAATGTAATGATGATGTGCCTTGGTGTGTTCCTTCTTGGGTCCAACATCTTTGGGACTCTCTGAGCTTCCTGGATTTCCTGGAAGTCTATTGTCTTTGCCAGATTGGGGAAATTCTCTTTTATTATTTGTTCAAATAAATGTTCCACTCGTGGCTTTTCCTCTTCCCCTTCTGGTACCCCTATAATTCAGATGTTGGAACATTTAAAGATGCCCTGGAGGTTCCTAAGCCTCTCCTCATTTTTTTTGAATTCTTGTTTCTTCATTCTTTTCTGCTTGGTTGTTTTTTTCTTTCTTCTTGTCCACTCCATTGATTTGAGTCCCAGTGTTCTTCCCATCACTATTGGATCCCTGTGCATTTTCCTTTATTTCGCTTAGTGTAGCCTTCATTTTTTCATCTAATTTGCAACTAATATCAGCCAGTTCTGTGAGAATCCTGATCACCAGTGTTTTGAACTGTGCATCCGATAGGTTGGCTATGTCTTTGTTGCTTAGAAGTATTGGCTCTGGGGCTTTGAGCTGTTCTTCTGCTTGAGCCATAATGTTTTGGTCTGTTTGTGTCTGTTGTGCATGAGGGGTGGAGCCTTAGGTGTTCACCAGTGTGGGGCAACCCAGTTGCTGGGTTGTGACACTGTATGTAGGGGAAGGGTCAGAGAGGGAGCAATGGTGCTTGTTTCTCTTTCTCTCAGGTTTCAGTCCCCTCTGCCACTTCCCACAAGCAAATTGGGCCCTTCTGGTGCTGGTTCCTGGGTGGGTGGGCTTGTGTATGTTCTAGGACCCTGTGGGTCTCTCTAAAAAGTCTCCTGTGAGGAGCCTCTCCTGGCACCTCAACCCAGAAAAGTTTTTCCAATCGGTGCTATTAGGCTTTATTTTCCATCACTGGGGCCCTGGGTTGCATGGTCTGTATCACTGTCTGTTTTTTTTTTTTTTGCCTGGTTTATCTTCACGTGAATGTGTGACTGTGGTCAGCCAGCCACCTTGTGCCCTTACTGGGTATGCCTGTTGCCACCCCATGCCTGGGTCTGGCCTTTCTGCCTCGAGCTGGCTGCCCCTTACTGGTCTGGATGAATGGTTCGTTGTGTCGGACTTCGTTACAGTTCAATTTTCTGTCTGTTTTGGTTGTGTTTTTGTTTCTAAATCTTTGTTGTCCTTAAATTTGTTTGTGCATAGTGTTTCCACCTACGCCTCCATCTTGTCCTGAAGTCCCCTCCTTTACCATTGTTTTTATACAAATGGCTTTTGTTTTTCCTCATACCCTTTAAATTACAGTTATGTTAGATGACTCACCATGTTTTTCTGATTTGTCTTTTTGTTCTGTTCTTTAGAACAGGGCCTTGCAAATGCTGAATGAAAGATGTGACTGAACTATATTACTAATTCAGTTTGATGGTTAATTTTATGTGTCAACCTGATGGGCATGGGTGCCCAGACATTTGGTTAAACATTATGCTGGATGTTTTTTGTGAGGGTGTTTTTCGAAGAGATTAACATTTAAATTGGAAGACTGAGTAAAGCAGATCGCCTTCCCTAATGTGGGTGGACTCATCCAATCAATTGAAGCTTGAATAAAATTAAAAGGTTGACTCTTCTTGGAATAAGAGATATTTCTTCCTGACTGACTGCTTCTGAGCTGGGACATCAGCTTTTTCTGCCTTTAGACTTGGCCTAAAATATTGGCTCCTCTTTAGCCTGCTGACCTTTTGACTAGAAATACACTGTGGCTCTCTTGGGTCTCTGGCTTGCTGACTTAACCTGACTGTCTAGGGATTTGTCAGCTTCTGTACCCCTGTAAGCCAGTTCCTTCTATTTGTCTATCTACCTATCTATCTACCTGTCTTTCTATTTATTTATGTATTCTCTTTCTTTCTCGGTATATACCATCCTATTTATTCTGTTTCTTCAGAGAACCTTGATGTATATGCTAGATTTTAGAAATATTCTAGAGAAAAAGTTTTATCTACCTCCTGGCACTGGATAGACATGAGGCACACTTTAAAAATGATGCTGCCCTGGCTGGTGTAGCTCAGTGGATTGAGCACTGGCCTGTGAACCAAAGGGTTGCTTGTTTGATTCCCAGTCAGGGCACATGACTGGGTTGCGGGCTGGGTCCCTGGTGGGGGGGTGTGAGAGTCAACCACACATTGATGTTTCTCTTCCTCTTTTTCTCCCTCCCTTCCCCTTTCCCTAAAAATAAATAAATAAAATATTTTTAAAAATGATGCTTACCTTTGATACCTTTTTATTTCCTGAAGCCTTTTCATCTAAACTTTTCTTCTTTTTCCAAGATTTCAGGCACATAGAACTTTGATGCTTCCATTAGTCTTCCACCGTAGTACCTGAGCTAGGCCCAGCCTATTCCTCACTTAAGCCCCAGGTTTGCCTTGCTTTTGAGTCCTCTTTCCAACCCTACCCCAACAAAGTTCCCAACTCAGTATGGTAGGTCGGAGGTAGATGGTGGGGGAAAAGCAGTCTGACTATTCAAGTGATTGATACATAGTTAAAAGCTGTCTAATCTTCTCAGAATCATTTGTTCAATGAATCAGATGAACTATCAGGTAGTTCAATAAAGTGGAGTAAAAATTTAAGGCAGAGTCTGGGGATATTCTGAGTAAATGCACAGAGGACAGACAGGACAGACTTTCTGCTTAGGATCAGCACCTCCTATGTACTTACTGTTTTGACAGGTTCTTCCCTTTTCTATATCTGAAATTACAGCTCCTTTAAAACCAATAACAAATAAGCATTCTCATGAAGTAGCAATGGAGATTCTCTGCTGGTATAAGAAGAGAGAAAGAAGACAAAGTCAATGTTTTGCATGTCTTCATTAGAGCTTTATAAGTTGGGAGAACTGGACAGCTATGTGCAAAAAAATGAAACCTGAGCACCAACTTACACCATACACAAAAATAAATTCAAGGTGGATAAAAGACTTAAATATAAGTCGTGACACCATTGAAGTCCGAGAGGAAAACAGTCAGGAAAATCTCTGATATTTCATGCAGCAACATTTTTACTGATATGTCCCCTAGAGCAAGGGACATAAAGGAAAGAATAAACAAATGAGATCACATCAAAGTAAAAAGCTTCTGCACAGCTAACGAAAAGTGTTAAAATATTAAAATATTTAAAAAGTACTGAAGTATTAAAATAAAAAAGAGAACCAACCATATAGGAAAACATATTTGCCAATGATACCTCAGACAAGGGTTTAATCTCTGAAATATATAAAGAACTCACACAACTCTATTCTAAGATAAGCAACCCAATTAAAAAATGGGGACAGGACTTGAGCAGACACTTCTCCAAGGAGGACATACAGAGGATCCAGAGACATATGAAAAGATGCTCAGTACTGCTAGCTATCAGAGAGATGCAAATAAAACCACAATGAGGCCCTGGCTGGTGTAGCTCAGTGTATTGAGCGTGGGCCTATGAACCAGACAATCGCCGTTCGATTCCCAGTCAGGGCACATGCTGGGGTTGCAGGCCGGTTCCCTGCAGGCCACTTCCCAGCAGGGGATGCACAAAAGGCAATCATACATTGATGTTTCTCTCCCTCTCTCCTTCCCTTCCCCTCTAAAGATAAATAAATAAAATCTAAAAAAAAACCCCACAATGAGATACCACCTCACACCAGTCAGAACGACCATCATAAACAAAGCAACAAACAACAAGTGTTAGAGAGGTTGTGGAGAAAAGGGAGACCTAGTGCACTATTGGTGGGATTGCTGACTGGTGTAACCACTATGGAAAACAGTATGGAATTTTCTCAGAAAACTAAAAATGGAACTGTCTTTTGACCTGGAAATTCCAGTGTTAGGATTATACCCTAAGAACCCTGAAACACCAATCCAAAAGAACATATGCACCCCAATGTTCATAGCAGCACAATTTATAATAGCCAAGTGATGGAAGCAACCTGGGTACCCATCAGTAAATGAGGGAATCAAAAAAGTATGGTACATTTACACAATGGAATTCTATGCAGAAGAAAGAAAGAAGGAGCTCCTACCCTTTGTGACAGCATGGATGGAACTGGAAAGCATTATGCTAAACGAAATAAGCCAGGTGGTGAAAGACAAATACCATATGATCTCACCTTTAACTGGAACCTAATCAACAAAACAAACAAGGAAAATAAAACCAAAGATACAGAAATTGAGAACAGGCTGACAGTGACCAGAGGGGAGAGTGGAGGGAATTTCAGGGGAAAAGGGTGAAGGCTGGGAGGGAAAAGGAACAATTATAAATGACACATGGAGAATAACTGGGGTGGGAGTGGAAATGGGAGGGAGTGTTGGGCTGGGGTGGAGGGAAAAGGCAGAAAACTGTACATGAACAACAATAAAAAAAGAGATTAAGCAAAGAAAACCTCATGGACACATACACCAGTATGGTGATTACCAGAGGAAGAAAGGGGCATGGGAAGAGGTAGAAGAGGTTGAGGGGCTAAATGTTGATGGACACAGACTTGATTTTGGGAGGTGAACACATAATACTATACACAGATGATGTATCATAGAATCATTTACTTGAAACAAGTAAAATAAAACCAAAGACACAAATTGAGAACAAGCTGACAGTGTCCGGAGGGGAGAGGGGAGGGAATTTCAGGGGAAAAGGGGGAAGGGTTTACAGGAACAAGTATAAAAGACACATGGACAAAAGCTAGGTGGGGTAGAAATGGGAGGGAGTGGGAAGGGCTGGGTAGGTGGACTGGGATGGGAGTAAAAGACATAAAACTATACTTGAACAACAATTAAAATAAAAAAATAAACCTGAGCACCTAGTATATCGTAAAATCTTTCCTGCCAGGTGTCCTGTGAAAAGGAGGGGAGACCATGACTATAATACAGAACTGCAAACTCTCTGCATCTGTTTTAGTATTTAAATATATTTAGCTCTTGCTCATATTTTTAAAAAGTCCCTTTTTTCATTTTATTTTTGTATTATATTTTAAAATATATTTTATTGATTATGCCATTACAGTTGTCCTATTTCCCCCCTTCATTCCTCTCCACCCTGCACACCCCTCCCCCACCATTCCCCCCTTTAGTTTATGATCATATGTCTCAAGTTCTTTAGATTCCATATTTCCCATACTATTCTTGCCCTTCCCCCTATCTATTTTCTACCTACCATATATGCTACTTATTTTCTGTACATTCTCCCCCCTTCTCCTCCTCCCATTCCCCTGTTGCTAACCCTCCATGAGATCTTCATTTCTATGGTTCCACCTCTGATCTAGCTGTCCCCTTAGTTTGCTTTTGTTTTAGGTGTGGTTGTTAATAACTGTGAGTTTGCTGTCCTTTCACTGTTCATCTTTTTTATCTTCTTTTTCTTACATAAGTCCCTTTAACATTTCATATAATAAGGGCTTGGTGATGATGAACTCCTTGAATTTGATCTTATCTGAGAAGCACTGTATCTGTCCTTTCATTCTAAATGAAAGTTTTGCTGGATAGAGCAATCCTGGTTGCAGGTCTTTGGTTTTCATGACTTGGAATACTTCTTTCCAGCCCCTTCTTGCCTGTAAGGTCTCTTTTGAGAAATCAGCAAACAGTCTGATGGGAACTCCTTCGTAGGTGACTGTCCCCTTATGTCTTGCTGCTTCTAGGATTGTCTCCTTGATTTTAATCTTGGCTAATGTAATTACGATGTGCCTTGGTGTGTTCCTTCTTGGGTCCAACTTCTTTGGGACTCTCTGAGCTTCCTGGATTTCCTGGAAGTCTATTTCCTTTGCCAGATTGGGGAAGTTCTTCTTTATTATTTGTTCAAATAGGCTTTCTACTCGTGGCTGTTCCTCTTCCCCTTCTGGTACCCCTATAATTCGGATGTTGGAGTGTTTAAAGATGTCCTGGAGGTTCCTAAGCCTCTCATAATTTTTTGAATTCTTGTTTCTTCATCCTTTTCTGTTTGGTCATTTCTTCCTTCCTTCTGGTCCACTCCCTTGACTTGAGTCCCAGTTTCCTTTCCATTACTATTGGTTTTCTGTGCATTTCCCTTCATTCGAATTAGTTTAGCCTTCATATGCTCCTCTAATTTGTGACTAAAATCAACCAGTTCTATGAGCATCCCGATCACCAGTGTTTTGAACTGTGCATCTGAAAGTTTGGCTATTTCCTGGTTGCTTAGAGTTATGGGCTCTGGGGCTTTGAGTTCTTCTTGAGCCATGTTTTGGTCTGTTTGTGCTTGTTATGTATGAGGAGCGGAGCCTTAAGTGTTCACCCAGGGCGGGGTTACCCAGGTCACTGGGTTGTGATGCTGTATGTGGGGGCAGGGTCAGAGAGGGGCAATAGAGGTCTCCTCTGCTGCTTCCCGCTGCTGGGACCTGTGCAGTCTGTCTCAGAGGTCTGTCTCACTGCCTGTTCCTTTGCCTGGTTTATCTACGCATGAATGTGTGGCTGAAGTCAGCCTGCCACCTTGCATCCTCACTGGGTCTGCCCGTTGCAACCCCATGCCTGGGATCTACCAACCGTCGCCTGCGAGCCTGGGTTGGTCCAGCAGAGTTTTCCTTCCTGGCCCCGCTCCGCCAGTCGCTGGCTCTGCCCCTCTTACCAGTCTGGCTGAAGGGTTCGTTGTTGGTGGACTTTGGTAGAGTTCAATTTTCTGTGTTTTGGCTGCATTTTTTGTTACTAAAATTTTGTTGTCTTTAAACTTGGTTGTGTGAGAAGGTACAGTGTTTTCACCTATGCCTTCATCTTGGTGGAAGAGGTCCAAACTGGCAACTTTTTGTTTTGCAGGCCGGTGCTCAATCCATTGAGCCACACCGGCCAGGGAAGCTTTGGTTGATTTTTGTATGTGCCCTGATCAGGGTTTGAACTCACAGCCTTGGTGTATTGAGATGATGCTCTAACTAGCTGAGCTACCTGGTCAGGGCAGAAAACTACTATAGTTCTTTAAATGCCTCTGCTTTCAATTATATCTGGACCCTTGTACTTAACCTGTCTGCCAGAACACTTCTGTCATGACTCTTATTTTCCTGTGAATTTCAGTTATCCTTCAGACTAATCTAGTACTTCTTGGTTAATACAGTACTTCTGCTGTGATCTCACACTAACACTCCAACTCCAGATCAGGCTCCTGAAGTACCTATCATGTGCTCCTTTTGCAGCACTTACTGTGCTCTCTGGAGACAGCCTGGTGAAGGTCCTGTAAACGTCTTGTAGGCAGGGACTCCAAGTCTCATTGTTGCATTCCTGAGACTAGAAAAGGACCTGTCGCATAGTAGAAGTTCAGTAGATATTTGTGACATCAGTGAATGATTCACCATATTTACTTCAAACACGTTTCTCATTAAGCCAATTGAGCAAGTGGTACAGAGCTGGTAGGGAGAGAGCAGGAATGAGGTTTGAGGCCTTGATGTCACTTAAAAAAATTAAAGCAAAATTTCAGATTTTTGCAGTTTTACAAACTGAGTATGGGTTGTAATGGGCTTATGGGGTAGAATAGCTAAATCTAAACTCCAGCCAGCTGACGCAGCCCTTATCTAGGCCTTATGATTCTTTTCTTTTTAATAATAGTTTTGTTGAAATATAATTCATATACCATTCAATTTATCCATTTAAAGTATATGATTCAATGTTTTTTAGTGTATTTAAAGAATTATGCAACCAGCACCACAAATAATTTGAGGACATTTTCATCACCCCAACAAGAAACTTTATACCCATTCACAATCACTCCTTATTCCCATCCTTCCTCCCCATCTCCTCCCTCCACCCCCCAGAAACTGCCCATTGGTTTATTATTCTGAATTTGCCTCTTCTGGATATTTAATAAAAATGGAGTCATATAATATGTGGCCTTTGTGCCTGTCTTCTTTCACTTATCAAAATGTTTTCAAGATTCATCCATGTTGTATCATGTATCAGTACTTTTTTTCTTTGTATTGACAGATAGTATTCCATTGTACACCCAGTTTGTTTATTCATTCATCAGTTGATGGCCAGTTGGTTGTTTTTACTTTTTTGGCTATTACAAAGAATGCTTCTTAACAACATTTGTGAACAAGTTCTTGTGCGGACATATGTTTTCATTTCTCTTGGATGCATACATACCACCCCCCAACCCTGACACCTGGGAGTAGAATTGCTGGGTCATATAAAAGCCTTAGGATTCCTAACAATAGAGGTCGCTTTAGGGAAAAAGCTCACAAACACATGAAGCACTAATAACTCATGCTCTTTCATTAGCGATGGGCAAGCTATACAGCTGCCTTTGAAGAATTGACAGTAATCAAATTTCTCTGTAATATAAAGTAGCCAACAAATATGCAAAGTTTAATTCTCTTGTGCAGGTGATAAAGCCCTTCTTGAGTTTAAATGGAAGTAGGAGAATTTAGTGTCTGTCCCTGCCTGTGTCCACAGTCTTTGTCCCACCCTGGACCAAAGGGCCGGCTGTCAGAGTCACTCAGGAGAGTCTTTCAGGTGGGGGATTTGTCCTGCTGGCTGATTCAGCCATAGTTAAACCACTGCTTCCATCTCTGATTTATGATAAGAATTTATTGTTTCTTTTGTATTAGTTTTCTCCTCAGTTCTTTTTTCTTCTTCTCCACACATCTTTGCCACCATATACACTTTTTTGTTCCCTGCAGTTCCCTTTCTCCTCGAACTCCTGGTTGTATCGACCCATTCCTGGTTCCTATGTAAGTTAAGACAACAAAGTTATGAGACTCATGTGAATTATAGGATTTCTTTTATAGGTATATCATATTCAGATAAATAGGGGCACCTTAAAAGTAGTTGTCCTGGGCGACCATACATACATTTCAAAAGTTCTGTCTTTAATTAAAATATTTTGGTCACTAATCATTGTAAAGTTGTTCTCAAAAAGCAGCTTGACTCATTTAAAACCAGTTTCACTTCCTTATAGTCACACCTAGTATTTCAGGGAGACTTTCACTCTGTGTTGATTTGTCTTCCTGTTCCCAGTTCCCCTTTTTCTTTCTTGCTCTAGTTTGAGTTCAGGTAGGGTTCCAAGTAAGGAGCTCAGATAGCAGTGGAGAGAGATTGGTGTGTTTCACAAGAATTTGACCTTAAATGAAGCATGCTTAAACTATCTCTTTAGTGCATTCTTACCCGTGTCCCATTTCTGCTTTGTGATCCCCTCACTGACTGGGTACCCCCCCATAAGCCCTCACCCCCGCCAAAAAAAAGAACCATCAAATCCTAGGGCTGGGAATATAGCCTTGAATTGTCCTCCTCATAGAAGAAACTTGGGAGGATAGGTAGGGAGATGTACTTCAGAGGGCTCCATTTTTCTGCTCCTGGGTAGCTAGTTAATGTTCTACTAGCAATTCCCGCACTTGGGGAGACAAAGGTCATGTTCCACCCCATATCAGGGTTCAGGGCAGAGGGCACTTTGTTCAGAGAGTTGCGATTGAGAGAGATCTGCATCTGACCTTTCTTATTTCACCTTTAGAGTCTGCAGCCGTCTGTGGTTTTGTAGCTTCTCAGTTCTTAGTCTCCGGGTCTTTATATTCTCTTCCTCTCTGAGGTCCTCTCTTCCCTCTGCCCTTGGGAGAAAATGAGAATGTTTTTTAGTGTGGGAAAACAAATCCTGAAATTTACAAAGCAAAAATTAACACAAAGCTGGGCTTCCAGCCTCTCATGCCTCTCTCTCCTCCCCAGTAGTTTCTGAACCCCTCAAAACCCAGTGAGATGTTAGCTGACTGCACAAATAAGTCTACAGGGTTTCTTCAAAGATGGGGCTGTATTTTATGTCCACCATCCTACCTGCTTTCCTCTTTTTCAGAGGATTCTACTTCTACCAAATAGATATGAGGCCAATGGTCTAGAAATCTGGCTGCCCTTCACCCTTCATCAACTGCAGAATAAGTGACGCAGAGGCCATTTGGAGAATATAGCTGTGGGGAGAGAGAGAGAGGAAGCATTGAACACCTGTGGATAAGGGACCAGACAGCACCATTAGTGAATAAATGCTTCTGAAGCAGCGTAAGAGAGGAGGTGGAAACAAGGAAGGAGGCTAGAGGAAGCCAAAGAATTGTGGGAATGGAGGGTACAATCCACAGGGGAGTAAGGCAGTCCCTCCCCTGTTGCCTTATACAAGAGTTGCCTGGTGAGTGCCTGCTATGGCAGGGCCTTAGCCTGGGTTCTGGTGATGTAGAGATAGATGAGACATAGTCCCTGCTTTCTGAGTGCACAGTCTAACAAAAAGAAGATGAGCAACAAATAGAAATTAGATGTGATTTTCAAAATGTGTGAGACACTGCTACCATTACAATTAACATTATGATTTACCCACCATCTTCTAAGTGTTTTACACATGAAGTAACTCACTGATTCCTGACAACAACCCTGTGATGTACATGTTGTTATAATTCCTGTTCTATAGGTAAAGGATCCGAGGTACAGGGACATCACCAACAGTTCACCTGAAGTCTTGGAGGCACTCGGGAGCAGGAGCTCGGGTGCAGGTGGTCTGGCTCTAAATGTGTGCTCTTCGGGATCATGGCCTCTAGGAAGTCATCCAGAGTGCGGAGAAGCTCTGCCACCCCACATCTGACTTCTTAGTGTTGTCTCTCTGACCTTTGCCTGGGATACTCTTTCTTTTTAAAAAAATATATTTTATTGATTATGCCATTACAGTTGTCCCATTTCCCCCCTTCATTCCCCTCTACCCTGCACATCCCTCCCCCACTATTCCCCCCCTTTAGTTTATGTCCATGTGTCACAAGTTCTTTAGCTTCTACATTTCCCATACTATACCTGCCCTTCCTGCTGTCTATTTTCTATCTACCATCTATGCTACTTATTCTCTGTACCTTCTCCCCCCTTCTCCCACTCCCCTGTTGCTAACCCTCCATGTGATCACCATTTCTGTGTCTCTGCTCCTGATCTAGCTGTCCACTTAGTTTGCTTTCATTTTAGGTGTGGTTGTTAATAACTATGAGTTTGCTGTCCTTTCACTATTCATAATTTTTATCTTCTTTTTCTTAGATGAGTCCCTTTAACATTTCATATAATAAGGTGATGATAAACTCTTTGAACTTGATCTTATCTGAGAAACGCTTTATCTGCCCTTCCATTATAAATGAAAGCTTTGCTGGATAGAGCAATCTTGGTTGTAGGTCTTTGGATTTCATGACTTGGAATACTTCTTTCCAGCCCCTTCTTGCCTGTAAGGTCTCTTTTGAGAAATCCGCTGACAGTCTGATGGGAACTCCTTTGTAGGTGATTGTGCCCTTATCTCTTGCAACTTCTAGGATTGTCTCCTGTATTTTAATCTTGGCTAATGTAATGATGATGTGCCTTGGTGTGTTCCTTCTCGGGTCCAACATCTTTGGGACTCTGAGCTTCCTGGATTTCCTGGAAGTCTATTGTCTTTGCCAGATTGGGGAAATTCTCTTTTATTATTTGTTCAAATAAATGTTCCACTCGTGGCTTTTCCTCTTCCCCTTCTGGTACCCCTATAATTCAGATGTTGGAACATTTAAAGATGCCCTGGAGGTTCCTAAGCCTCTCCTAATTTGTTTGAATTCTTGTTTCTTCATTCTTTTCTGTTTGGTTGTTTTTTTCTTTCTTCTGGTCCACTCCATTGATTTGAGTCCCAGTTTTCTTCCCATCACTATTGGATCCCTGTGCATTTTCCTTTATTTCGCTTAGTGTAGCCTTCATTTTTCATCTAATTTGCAACTAATATCAACCAGTTCTGTGAGCATCCTGATCACCAGTGTTTTGAACTGTGCATCTGATAGGTTGGCTATGTCTTTGTTGCTTAGAAGTATTGGCTCTGGGGCTTTGAGCTGTTCTTCTGCTTGAGCCATAATGTTTTGGTCTGTTTGTGTCTGTTGTGCATGAGGGGTGGAGCCTTAGGTGCTCACCAGTGTGGGGCAACCCAGTTGCTGGGTTGTGACACTATATGTAGGGGCAGGGTCAGAGAGGGAGCAATGGTGCTTGTTTCTCTTTCTCTCAGGTTTCAGTCCCCTCTGCCACTTCCCACAAGCAAATTGGGCCCTTCTGGTGCTGGTTCCTGGGTGGGTGGGCTTGTGTATGTTCTAGGACCCTGTGGGTCTCTCTAACAAAGTCTCCTGTGAGGAGCCTCTCCTGGCACCTCAACCCCAAAAGTTTTTCCAATTGATGATGGCTGTCTCACTGTCTTTTTTTTGCCTGGTTTATCTTCACATGAATGTGTGACTGTGGTCAGCCAGCCACCTTGTGCCCTCACTGGGTCGGCCTGTCGCCACCCCACACAGTGGATGTGCCAACCACTGCCTGTGCACCTGGGTCTGTCTGGCAGCCACTGCTTTTTCCTGCCTCAAGCCCTCCCCTCCGGTTGCCAACACCGCTCCTCTTATTGGTCTGGATGAATGGTTCATTGTTGTTGGACTTCGTTACAGTTCAATTTTCTGTCTGTTTTGGTTGTGTTTTTGTTTCTAAATCTTTGTTGTCCTTAAATTTGTTTGTGCAAGGAGGTACAGTGTTTCCACCTACACCTCCATCTTGGCCAGAAGTCCCTGGGATACTCTTTCTTAAAGACTCTGGGCAGGGGTCTGACTAGCTCTGTCTGCCCTGGCCAGTCACTGTCTTTGGATCTTGACTGCAATAATCTGACCTAGCCTAGCACAGACTTTTATTTAGAATTCATAACTTCACTTAGAGTAACCTGTTAAACTGTTAGGCAGGATAGATAGTAAACCAAGGCAGGGAAGAGGAGGGAGATGTATCTCACCTACTAACACAGCAGTCCTGAGCCTGGTCTGATAAAGTTGCCAGATGTTCTGAACATCACAGGAAACACCATGCTAGTGAAAGAGGAGGGGACCCCTTGAAATTCTGTACCATTTCCACCATCTGGGAAAGAAAGGCTTTGAAACTGTGTATTCATCTCAAGGCCTAGAAGGAGGAAGAGGAGGGGGCCCACAGTGCCCAAAGAAAAAGCCCCTAAAACAACTTTGGTTAATTGCCTGCCTCTGGCCACCTTCTGTTTTATGAGGGGGCCCACAGTACTCAAAGAAAAAGCCCATAAATGACTTCTGGTAACTGCCTCAACTTTAATTAACTGCCCCCTGTCATGTTATCTGTTTTACAACAAGATGAACAAATGTGGTCTGGAACAAGATAAGAATTCTGGGTTAACAACCTTCCACACATGTCTAAGTTTAGGTGGTCATTTTCCTTTCCCAGCACCCTTGGGGGAAGCTGGCACCACCTTTACCCACCACTCAATATGTAACTCCCTCACCCCATCCTGCCAACTATATAATTCCTCAGGACAAAGGACCTGATGCCTTGCCACTTTTTCCTTGCTTTTACCTATGCTTTTCTGCCCTGCCTTTGCAAGGCCCTTTTCTTCTATGAGACTATATCACTAATAACTTTGCTTGCATACTAATGGACTCGCTGATCTGTAATTCTTTACTCTGTTGGCAAGAATAACTGAAAATTTCCCACAACACACCCATGAGATTTTATAAGTTTTGCTTAACCATATCCTGTAATTTGCTAAGTCTTTAACTGAAAGGCTGAGACTTAATTAGCTAAACTTCCTTCCACAGCTATGCCATCCCTGACATTGATATTGCCAGAGCTGTTTTTCAGAGCAAGCCCAGGGTGGGATGGGGGGTGGGGGAGTGTGGGAGTTGGGGGGTGATCCAGCTGAAACCACAAGACTGGCCAAAGCAGCTTGGAAGACCCTTCTTATGAACTTTTCTCATTATAATACTAAAATTTCCTGCTAGGGGGTGAAAATTTTCCTCTGTTTTTGACCATGCAGTGTATGTATGGCCATTTGTTGTATTGTGGGCTGAGATACTGCTACTACCATCACTAACCACTAACATTTATTGCCAGAGCCGTTTTTCAGGAACTGCTTATCCCCACCTATACCTGCGATGATGAAGCTCACTTTATTGTTTATGTATGATTTCCCTGAATAATGCTTAATTCAATCCTTTTTGGGGGACATAGGGCTTTGGGAAGTGACTCCTGATATGTACTTGCTGACTTGCAATAAAGTTCCTTCTCGTAGAATCTTCTTGGAGTTGTCTTTTGGCTGGCTACTACTGAGTAACTGGACCTGGTTTGGTTTGGTAAGAGTAGCACTGTGTGTCTGTTTTGTTTAAATACATGGTGTTCTATGTGTTGGAATATCTGACTCCTTGTGTTATAACCTTCTGGAGAGCAAGGAATTTTTTAATGGAAAATTTCAGATAGTTGCAAAGATAGGGCTAATAAAATAATGAAGCTCATCATATAGCTTCAGCAATTATTTCATGGCCAATCTTGTTTCATCTACACCCCCTCCCCCAAATTGGATTGTTCTGAAGCAAACCCTACGCATCAGTTCATTTCATCTCTTAATACAGGAGTGGGAAAAAGTGGGTTTACAGTTGTGAATACACAAAGCACAGAGTTTATTCTTGTATTGTTACTTATTAATTATTGTATTATTTTCCATATGAACAAATGTACACCTACTTTTGCCCACTCCTGTATTTCAGTTGTATTACTAGCATATAAGGGCTTTAAAAAAAAACATAACCATGCAGTGGCTGGTGTGGCTCAGTGGCTTGAGTACTGGCTTGTGAATTGAAAGTTCCCTGCAAATGGAAAGGTTGCTGGTTTGGTTCTCAGTCAGGGCACATGCCTTGGTTGCAGGCCAGATGCCCAATTTGGGGCGTGTGAGATACACTCAATCGTTGTATCTTTCTTGCATGCTTCTCTCCCTCTCTTTCTCACTCCCTTCCCTTCTCTCTAAAAGTAAATAAATAAATTCTTTAAAAAATAACCACAGTACTATTCTCACACTAAAAATTAATACATCCTCAATATCATAAAATGTTCAATGCTCAGATTTCTGCAATTATCTCATAATTTTTCCCTTTCCTCCCTTCCTTCTTTTCCATTTTTTATGCCTTTATAACTCTTTGTATGGATAGCTACTTCCATTTCTCTTGGGTAAATACCTAGGAGAGGGAATGCTGGACTGTATGTTTAACTTTATAAGAAAATGTGAAACTCTCTTCCAGAGTGGTTGTTTCCTTTTGTATTTCCATCAGCAATATGTAAGAATATGGGTTGTTTCCCCTCCTCACAACACTTGGTATCATCAGTGTCTTAAAGTTTAGCTATATGCCAATAATTTTTTGAGTACTTCTTGATGCCTTGCAAAATACATTATTCATGTTATGTTTATCTTGTGGAATGATCTCCCAACTCCTCCATTTTTTAGTTCTACCTGTGTTTTATGTGTTTCATAACATGGAATATATATGTGAGAGTCACCTGGGAGTTTTTTCACAATAACAAGCCTTTGTCTCACTCCAGATACCATATCAACTTCTTCAGGGATGGTTTGTAAGCTTGTTATGTATGTTGAAAAAATTCCCTAGGTCATTGTGATTTATACTTCTGGCTAAAAACCACTTTTAGGCTCAAAATACCACTTTTAGGTTCTGCTACCCATGACAGTAGAGGTTCTCCAACCTGGCTGCATGTTAAAAAGTATCTGGGAAGCTTTACAAAATGACTAGAGCCTGGGTTCCATGTCACACTAATTAAATTGAAATCTCTTGGTGAGGACCAAGTATCAGTTGTTTTTAAAATTCCTCTCATTCCTACTCATTCTAATGAGTAGCCATATTTCCCATCGGATTTCTCTGTGTCTACTCTTGTGGTATTTATCTCTTTCTATTTTTGTATTATAATAGTTTTTAATCTCTTCTCTCTTGTTTTAGCATTCATCTTCCTTAAAGTAGAAACCCTGTCTCTTTCATTTCTGTCTTTTTCTTGGGATCTAACACTGAGACTTACAGCATAGTAGATGCTTTATAAAAATTACATGGACATGCCCTGGCTGGTGTGGCTCAGTGGATTGAGTGCTGGCCTGTGAACCAAAGGGTCCCTGGTTCAACTCCCAGTCAGAGCATATGCCTAGGTTGTGGTCCAGGTCTCTGGTAGGGGGCATGTGAGAGGCAACCACACATTGATGTTTCTTTCCTTTTTTTTTCTCCCTCCCTTCTCCTCTCTCTAAAAGCAAATAAATAAAATCTTAAAAAAAATTTCATGGGCACATAAATTTGTCATTAGGAAGAGTCTCAATCACAGGTAGGGTGTTTTATGAGTCTCAGGTATACACATTAATGCTATAGCTCCCTGTCCTTCCCAGGGCCTGAGTTGTTGCTGGTGATGACCGGTATGGGTAACTCCTCTGTGAATACAGAAGGAACATTGCCCTGTGTGGTATTTGTTTTCAGGCATAGCATTGGGTCTAGGAATTCTATGTGTGTCTAGGTAGATGGGCAGGGATGGGTAAGGGGAACCATCTAATTAGAATGGAAGAATTATACTAGAGAGTAGTGGTAAAGAGAATAGGTACTATTAGTAGAGAGGAAGAAATTTGAACTTACCTGGTAAGGCAAAGCAAGCCATTGTAGATTCCTGAGTAGAAGAACAAACCAGGTTTTAGGAAGGTAGTGTGGTAGTTGCCTGTGAGACAGACAGAGCTCAGTAGACACCAAAGACAAAAAGTCAAGCTGTATTCCCACCAGTTGTTGAGAGCCTGGATTATTTAGGTTTATGGGAATGGAGAGAAGGGCACAACTGGGAGATGATAAAAATGAATCAACAGGCTTTGACTGTATCGAATCTGGGAAACAGAAAGCAAGGCCTGAGGAACAGTGGTGTCACTGAGACAAACAAGTGAGCTGTGGGGGAAAGCCAGTTCAAATGCAGGTTAATCTTGGAAGGTACTGGGATGCGAGTGCCTGAGATCTGGGAAGCAGTAGGGGCTGGAGACGGAGTGGCAAGAGCCATTGGCACAGAGGTCACTGGAGCTGGTGGACAGGGGGGTGTAGAGGCAGCCCGCAGGGTCTGAGTGCTGACCCTCATGTGTGGGGTGCAGTGCACAGGTGGGGGACAGGAGGAGGACACTCAAGAGGGGAAAGTTATTTCGTGGTCTTAGATGCTGTAAAAGTGAACAATGGGAGGACAGTGAAAATATCTTCGAATTTTACCAAGAGATGGATACTGATTTTATGCTGCTTTTAGCATCTTGGGGGTGGAGGAGGAACTGGGTGATGAGAAAGGAAAAGAGCATATGCTTAAATCCCTTGGACATGAAGGGAAAGAGATAACAGGCTAATACTTAGTGGAATTAATAAATGAAGGTTATTCAGGTTAGAAGAGCTCCGACCACACGAGGAGAGTAAAGGACCTGGGCACAGGAAGATAGAAGGTGCTAGAGAGATTTCTACAAGGATGGAACCCATGGAGACTCCTGTGAGGGAAGGCCTGTGGCTGCACCTGGTTCACATGAGCCACCAGTGTAAGAAGTGTTATTCGTCCCTAATAAAGAGGCTGGGAAGGATTTTACTCGTGAAATCACCTTCTTTTCTAGAGGAAAACAGGCAGTTTCTTCCAGGCAGGTTGCCCCCGTGGGCTGTTGCTACTGAATAGACTCACTTTGCTAGCTGGTGCGCAAATGAGTTTTGCTAATTCTCTGACCACTAGGTCAAATATCTGTAGGCTTACAAATAGGCCGCGACTCTCAGTTCAGTAATTTCTCTTCCTTGTACCCATAAAGAAGATATTGTCTAAAAGCAGTATCACGGTGAAACAGCATGTTGATGTCTGATATATGATTTATTTATTATAAATAGAAAACAAATTTTACAAATAATTTGAAAGCGGCCTCAGCCAGGCAAAGTTAAATAACACAGAATATCGTAGATGAGGGTAAGTACATGTGGTCGGTGTCAGGGTTAGCAAACCCTGAAAGAGGTACCTGGGCACAGAGAACTCCCACCTAACCCTCTTGGCGGGGCCTCTTATACACAGTGTGAGTAATCCACATCGAAGAAACCCTTTCTCAGCAGCCTCAGAGAGAGTCACATGTGCATAAGTCTGGGAGTGCAGTACATCTGCCTCTCCCTGTTCTTCGTCTTTATTCTGGCATATCTCTCCCATGGGAGGAAACAGACTTCAGAGGCTGCTCCAGGAGCCTGGAGCCCAGTGTGATCCTCCCTTGTGTCCTTGGGAGCATCAGCACCAGGGCAGCTCTCTGGCTTGTAAACCGTGTCAACAGCGTGAGTGACAGTGCTTGCATCAGGGCGCCCTCTCCTCGAGGTCCAAGTACCCCTGAGCAGAAGCCAGGGTTCCCTGAGAAAGTGACAACATGCACAGGCAGGAACTTGGAACTGAATGGTGGTTGATGGTGGGCCTGAGGTGCCTGGAAACTGACAGACCCGCTTCTAGCTGAGAATGAAGAAACTGATTCTGCTTTTTGTCTGGAGCCCCTGAAGTATCAGCCTCGAGAAACTCCTGGCCAAAGGGTCCTGAGGGATTCTGGTGGCTTCTTTCACCTTATGGCCCTCAGGTTGGTTCACACAGCAAAGCCAAGTAAAAATAACCCCTTTCACATAAATAAGAAGTTACAAAAGTTAAAATGGCATAATGTTTCAGAGAAACAGGAAAAGCCCCAATATCCCAAATTATATGTTCCTTATAATTATTTAAATAACCTCTAAAAGGAACCTCTGATTGCTTTCTGAAATTTTCAGATCATCTCTATTGGGAGCTGACTTCCCCCTAAAACTGCAACCTCCTCCATCTGTAGACATTTCCTTGAATAAAAACACTTGAAGTTATGAAAATATACATGCATTTTTTTGGTGAGTTCTCTGAAGACAGGTTTGCCAAAGGACTCAGGTGGTATTCTAGCCAAGCGGCAAGGTGTTTGGACTCTGGTCCTACTGGTAGACACCTTGACAACAGGCAAAGGTATAGACCTTTTCTGTTGAGAACTGGTTACACATTTGTTTTCCTGTGTGTGGTGGGTTCACACTGGGTTTTGGAGAGAGAAGAGAAGCTTCTACTTTTTCTCTCTCTTCTTCTGTGGCACATGCATTTCAGTGGATAAGGGCATAACTCTCAAGGTTATGGCCAGCGGGACTAAGGCAGAAAGGAACGAGTGTGCGCTGAGTAGGTAAGTGTAGAACAAGTCTAGGTCAGAAAGTGGGGAGGGGCAGCAGATTCTGGCAACTCTCTCCCAAGGTCTGGTTTGCCAAATTTCAATGACAGAGAAGGCTGGGCTTCCTACAGACCCGGATGTGCTTTTTCATCTGTAAACATGGAAGGGAGGGGCTGTGACCAGGAGCCTGGAGGTGCTGCAGCAAGAGGAAGTGAAAAGGTCATGGGGAAAGAGGCTTCTTCTTTTTCCTGAGAGTAAAGGGATCTCCTGGTTATGGGGATGAGAAGCTTGGGGTAAGCCAGCAGTGCGGCAAGCAGGGCAGGTTGCATTACTTCTTTTTCACTTCTGAATAAATCATTTCTGTGGCTACTGGGGATGGGGAGGCTGAAGTTGGTTTCTTTGCTCCCTGGGCGTTGAAGTTCAGGGAAGAATATGTAACTTCATGAATCTGAAAGGCATGAGCAGCAGTCAGTTAAATCAGTATCGCAGGCCCACACCTCACCTGTCTGGTGTGATTCCGCACCCCTGCTCTCACCACTCTGAAACTCCTACCCTTGGAGAAGGGCTTTCATCACCCCTTCTCTCTGCTTGCTGGCGTCTTTTGAATGGTCATTGGGAGAAACAGACTATGGCACTCATACAACAGATTACGACGACACAGCAATGGGAACGAGCAGCTGTAAATGCATACAACTGCATGGATGGATCTCACAAACCATTCTGAATGAAAGAAACCAGGTGCATATAAGGATATACTGTGTTTTTCAATGTAAGATCACAAACTGGCAAAACTAATGTAGTGCTTTAGAAGTCAGGATAGTGGCCACTCTTTAAAAGGAAGGGACTGGAGGGTTTCATTCTGCAGAGGGATGATATGTTTCTTGATTTCAGTGTTTCCTACAATGGTATGTTTAATTCATGGTAATATATACATTGTTAACATACACATATGGCTTAAGCACTTTTAAATATGTATGTGTGTTCTTTCGAAAGGCTAAATGAGAGAAATAGGTATAATTATTTTACACTAGAAGACCTAAGACCTCAGACCCATTGGAATGGATGTTATTCCTTGACAGGAAGAGCAAGGTCAGACTGAAGGTGGAGCAGGGAGAATGACCCAGTGCCCTCATCGTGCTGGGCATGGTGCGGGCACTTTGCATTTATCTCCTTTCATTCCTCCAACTTGTCTCTGATGTAGGCAGCATGCCCATTTCACAGATAACAAAGTGGGGGATCAAAGAGGCTAAGTCACTTGCCTGAGATCACAGAACTACTAATAGTCACAGCCAAGATTCAAATACAAGATGGGAATAACTCCAGAGCCCACATTTTGCATGAGGTAGGCCTACAAGAGTAGTTAACCAATACATCTTTGTTGCTGTGTTGAGGAACTTGGACCACACTTGATCACGTTTGTGTCTTCAAGAGTAACCCACTTTACACAGAGGTACTTCCATGAGAAAATGAGCCAGTGGAAGCCGTGTGCTTACCTTGTTAGGTGAGTTCTCAGAATGGTCCTGACCTGGGGAAGTGAAAGAAGAGTTACCGATCCCTGAAAATGCAAAGCTGTCTTTTGGTGTTATGTACATGGTGTTCCTAAACTGTTGTGATTTTTAGTTGAAGGAGGTGGCAGGTAGTGAGGGGAGGGGGTGGGGAGGTGGCCCATGACCACGGAATACACTTCCCTCAGAGCCTGTGGTTTAGACCCACGGTGTTAGTAATAGAGGTGGTGGTGAGGTGGCGAGAGTAGAGCCTCAGTCCACTTCTGAAGATTTATTCCTGTTCACAAGGCCTTGCTTTTGCCCAGGTGTGTTCCTCAGCAGCAGGCACCAGTGGCAAGGAGGGGCATTGAAACCTGCAGCACCCAGAGCACCACAAGACAGGAAAAGTCTCACGAAAGGAGCCCGCATCCATAGTAGAGGCAGTGGGGAAGGTGGAAATGGCTCCTGGAAACATGTCCATCTTACCCATCCTGCCTGGATGGCTGAGTCTCACCCAGGGCTGGGTCTCAGGGGAATTTTCTGTGGCTAGAAGGGTGTGAGGGCTTACCTCAATCTAAGGTTGGGAAATGGAGATGCCTTCTAAAAATTCAGATGGTACTGGGTATGTGAGAATCCAGGATTCCCTGCTAGGGCAGGCCACATGGTGGAACACACCAGCTCACACCGGGTGATAGCTTTACTTACTGTGGTTGGAGGCTGAGGGTTTGTGCTCTGTGACATCCTGCTGGTCGCTTGCCCTAAATAAATATCAGAGACTGTGACTGCTGTTCCCAAGCATAAGTCCTTTGCTCCTTGAAGTAGGAAGGACACTGTCAGCAGATGATTTCTTGGGGGCTTTCCCGTGTTTATTTACACCAGGTCTAGTGCCTCCTCCTCAATGTACCGACCATCCATCACCCCCTCTAGTGAGCACCCCTTTCCTGCTGGCCTGATGTTCACATAGGTCCCTTTTTTATCAACTGCTTCTGAGCCTGCTTCTACCCTGCACCTTTCTCTTTTGTAGGTAGATGCTGTTTTTATTCTCACTCAATTTATTGCTCAAGAGGCCTTTGGTTTCTGCTTTTTCTTAGGTTCTCTTGTTGTCCTGTCCCTCTCTTCCCCTTATCTCCCTGTGGTTGACAGAGCACACAACTCACTTTCTCCTGCTCCTCTTTTCATTTTTCTTCTTGGATCTTGTTTCCCTGACTGGGAAAATGAATAAATATGATCGGATCTGTCTCTCTAAACCAGACAGGGATGGGAATAACCATGTCCCAGAGAGAGTGGGGCACAGGAAGCTTGAAGACCAGGGAAGAAGAGGCTGCAGGGATTAGTACTGAAAAGCAGGGGTTTGGGAAGGAGGCAGAGCAGATCCAGGCCCAGAGAAGGAGGGGAATCTCCTTGTCTCTCCAAGCATGGCAATTAGCCTTTGAGAAAGCAGGGCAAGAGGAAAGGCCATCATACCCTCCAGTCTTCCTGATATACAGAAAGTACACCAGGGCTGCTATCAAAGCTACCACGGCCAGGACCCCAATCACGATGCCGACTATGGCTCCACCTGAGAGGCCAGGAGTTAATGGTGTTGAATCAGCTGTCAAGAAAAGAGAAGAACGAATGAAGGTGACATTATTTTACAGTGGGAAACAACTCTCAACCTGAAGAAGTCTCTACTTGTTCCCCCTAGGAACACATTTTCTGTGGGAAGGCTTCTATGAGGTTTTTGAAATTTCTTTCTTTCACAGTATTTCTAGGTTGGTGGTCAGACTTGCCTCAATTCCAGCTTGTTCTTTCCGTACTCAGATATTTTTAGAGCTTTGGAAATGTAAGAAAGGCTGATTGCCATTTTTGTAGGTTTTCACTTTCCACCTTTTCATGGTTGCATGTTTCCTGTGTATCAGGTATGGTGGCCATGCACATGTGCCACTCAGGTCTCCTGTGGTGGGGGACTTAAGCGATGAACAGTGGTGCCTTAACCACCTCCTTTGCACAGAGACCATGCTTCCCTGGGCTCCCAGCAAGGACACAAAGTAAGCTCAATTCTGTGAGAAACGATTTCCTCCTATGGGCGACTTTAGCTCAAGGTCTCCCTGTTAGCCTTGCAGACACTCTCTTAACTGCACTGCAGCCTAACACTCTCTTCTCTTTGTCCTTCACAGGAATCAGAGCTGCTCTTCCCACTTCCATCCCACTTTCCTTCGCAGGCATTTTTTTCCAGTAAATACTTTGTATGTCTAGTCCTATGTTGGCTTTATCTCAGGTGATGAAAACTAACAAACTGGACTTGAAACTTTGCACTCAACTCCTTTTTTCTTTTCCTGTATTTAGTCAGTGACCATGTCCCAGTGAATTTTGTGTGTAATGCCCCTGCCACTCCCCCAAATAAATCACTTTTCATCTGTTTCTTCTTTTTATTTCTGTTGCCCTCACTAGTGAACTCAAGACCGATGACTTATATTCATGTTGGCTACTGTTAGGGGTACTTACTATGTGCCAGGGTCTGTGCTAAATCCTCTACTTACATCTCATTTGATTCCTATAATAACCCTGTCTGATAGATATTATTTTACTTTACTGGTGAAAAAAGAGAGGCTTTAGAGTGGTGAAAAATTTCCAAAAGTCATATAATTAGCATGAGGTAGATCTGGGATTTGACTTTAGGGCTACTGGACTACCTAGAGGCTAATGGTAACAGTAATAATAATAGTAGCTAACACGGACCATTTCCACTGTGTATGGCATTTTGTTAAGGGGTTAACTGATCATTACATTAAATATTTAAAGCAATACCACAAATAGTTATTTCATGAAATAGTATTTCATGAAATAACTTCCAGTTGTGGAATATGAGGTTCAGAGAAGTTAAGAATCTTGTGCAAGAAATTTGTAATTGTATCAACAAAAGAAAAAAGCAAGAAAAATATAACCAGAGACATTGAAATTAAGAACAATCTGACAGTAACCAGAGGGAAGGTGGGAGGGAGTAATGGCGGAAAGGGGAGAAGGGTTTTTAGGAGCAACTATAAAGGACACATGGACAAAACGAAGCGTGGGGTGGAAGCAAGGGAGGGAGGAGGATTTGGCTGGGGTGGGGAAGGAGTGGTGGGGAGTAATTGTAGACAACTGTAATTGAACAACAATAAAATAATTAAAAAAGAAATTTGTAATTGTAAATGCTTACTTTAAAAAGAAGAAAGACCTCAAATCAATAACCTAACTTTACAACTTAAGAAACTAGAGAAAGAGGGTCAAAGGTAGCAGAAGGAAGGGAATAATAAATAGATAGATTAGAGTGTAGATAAATCAAATACAGAATGGATAAACGATAGAGAAAATCAATGAAACCAAAAATTTGTTCCTCAAAAAAAAAAAGATTAACTAAATGGACAAACTTTTAAGTAGATTGACTAAAAAAATAATAATAAGATTTAAATCACTAAAATCAGAAATGACAGTGGGAACATTACTACCAATTGTACAGAACCAATAGGAATTATAATAGTGCTATTGCCCTCGCAGGTGTGGCTCAGTGGATTGAGTGCCAACCTGCAAACCGAAAGGCCGCCAGGTCAGTTTCCAGTCAGGGCACAGGCCTGGTTTACGGGCTGGGTCCCTGGTTGGAAGTGTGTGAGAGGCAATCACACACTGATGTTTTTCTCCCTCTCTTCTTTCTCTCTTCTTTCTCCTCTCTATAAAAATAAATAAAATCTGACTTCTGCCATGATGGAGGCATAGGTGGAGATGCCTTGTTTTCTCACACAACCAAGTTTAGAGACAATTAAATATTAGAAACAGAAAACACAGCCAGAACACAGAAAATTGAACTTTTCGGAAGTCTGATAACAACAAATTCTTCAGCCTGACCGGTAAGAGGAGTGAAACCAGCGGCTGGCGGATTGGGGTTGCACAAGAAAACTCGGTCAGACGGACTCAGGCGTGCAGACCCCAGGCGCAGAGTTGCAACAGGTGGACCTAGTGAGCAACCCAGTGAACAACCTCGGGGAACCAGCGAGGGAGCAGGGCCGAGATTTGACTGTGGTCACGCATTCGTGGCCAGATAGACCAGCGAGGGAATGGGTGGTTAGACGGGACCCAGCAGGCCCCAGCTGCAAGCAGCAGCAGAGGGTACCACCATTTCCCTGCTCTGACCATACCCCCACATACAGCGTCACAACCCAGCGACCTGGGAGTCCAAGGCTCTGCTCCTCACACTTAACTGGCACAAACAGACCAAAAATGGCTCAAGAAGATCTCAAAGCCCCAGAGCCGATAAATCTAAGCGATGAAAAAATAGCAAAACTCACAGACCCACAGTTTAAAACACTGGTGATCAAGATCCTCACAGAACTGGTTGATTATACGGCCACAAATTAGACAAATATATGAAGGCAAAACTAATTGAAATGAATGGAATTGCACAGGACACCAATAGCAATGAAAAGGAAACTGGGACTCAAATCAATGGAGTGGACCAGAAGAAAGCAAATAATGGCCAAACAGAAAAGAGTCAAGAAGCAAGAATTCAAAGAAATGAGGAGAGTATTAGGAACCTCCAGGACATCTTTAAACGCTCCAACATCCGAATTATAGGGGTACCAGAAGAGAAAAGGAACAGCCACCAGTGGTAAACTTATTTGAACAAATAATAAAGGAGAATTTCCCCAATCTGGCAAAGGAAATAGACTTCCAGGAAATCCAGGAAGCTCAGAGAGTACCAAAGAAGTTGGACCCAAGAAGGAACACACCAAGGCACATCATAATTACATTAGCCAAAATTAAAATGAAGGAGAGAATCCTAGAAGCAGCAAGAGCTAAGGGGACAGTCACCTACAAAGGAGTCCCCATCAGACTGTCAGCTGATTTCTCAAAAGAGACCTTACAGGCAAGAAGGGGCTGGAAAGAGGTATTCCAAGTCATGAAATCCAAAGACCTACAACCAAGATTACTCTATCCAGCAAAACTTTCATTTAAAATGGAAGGACAGATACAGGTGCTTCTCAGATAAGATCAAATTCAAGGAGTTCATCATCACCAAGCCCTTATTATATGAAATGTTAAAGGGACTTATCTAAGAAAAAGAAGTTAAAAAAAACATGAACAGTGAAAGGACAGCAAACTCACAGTTATTAACAACCACACCTAAAACAAAAGCAAACTAAAAGGACAGCTAGATCAGGAGTGGAAACATAGAAATGAAGATCTCAAGGAGGTTTAGCAACAGGGGAGTGGAAGGAAGAGAAGGGGGGAGAAGGTACAGAAAATAAGTAGCATAGATGGCAGATAGAAAATAGATGGGGGGGGCAAGAATAGTATGGGAAATACAGAATCTAAAGAACTTGAGACACATGGTCATAAACTAAAGGGAGGGTAATGGTGGGGACAGGGGCGCAGGGTGGAGGGGAATGAAGGGGGGGAACAGAACAACTGTAATGGCATAATCAATAAAAAAGAAATAAAAAAAAAAATCATTGTATGCCAACAAAGAATACTTAGATAAAACAAAATAAAAAGAAAAAAACCGACTGCCACTAACCAGTGATTAGGCAAGAAAAAGAAATAATAGGCAATTAAATAGGAAAGGAAAACATAAAATTATTTCTGTTTGCATAAGCTATGATCTTATATGTAGAAAACTCTATCTCACAAAAAATGTTAGAAGGAATAAATTCAGCAAAGTTGAAGATACTAAATCAACATGTAAAAATCAGTTGTGTTTCTGTATAAGAACAATGAAAAATTCAGAAAGGAAATTAAGAAATCCATTTATAGCAGCACCAACAAGGATAAACTTATTTAGGAATTAACTTAACCAGGGAGGTAAAAGACATACTGGACACCTACAAAAAACATTGCTGAGAAGAAAAAATTAAAGACATAAATGGGAAGACATTCTGTGTTCATGGATGAGGAGACTTAATGTCGTTAGGGTGACAGTACTGCCCAAAGTGACCTTCAGGTTCAGTGCAGTCCCTATCAATATCCCAATGATACTCTTTGGGTAAAAACAGAAAAACCTATCTTAAAATTCATATGGAATTTCAAGAGACCCCAAATAGTCAAAGCAATCTGGAAAAAGAAGAACAAAGTTGGAGGATTCAACTTCCTGATTTCAAAATTCACTACAAAACCACAGCAGTAAAAACAGTGTGGTACAAAGACAGACATAAAGGCAGACATATAGACCAATGGAACAGAAAGCCCAGAAATAAACCCTCACATATGTGGTCAGATGATTTTGACATGAGCATCAAGACCATCCAACAGGGAAAGGACAGTCTTTACAAGAAATGGTGCTGGGAAAACTGGACATCCAGTTTTGATATCATCCAGGGAAAAGAATGAATTTGATTTCTTACTTAATGCTATACAAAAAATTAGCTTGCAGTGGATCAAACATTTAAATGTGAGAGCTAAATCTAAAAAACTCTCAGGAGAGAACATCGGGTAAAAGCTTTATGACATTGGGTTTGGCAATGATTCCTTGGATAGGAAACCAAATGCAAACTCAAAAAAGAGAAATAGATACATTGGACTTTGTCAAAATTAAAAACTTTTGTGTGGCAAAGGGTATTGTCAATAAAGTGAAAAGGCAACACACGGAATAGGAAAAATATTTGAAAATCATATGTCTGGTAAGGGATTAATATCCAGAATATATAAATACCTATTACAACTCAACAACAACAAAAAATCCAATTAAAAATGTCCAGAACTGAGTAGACACTTCTTCAAAGGAGACTTGCAAATGGACAATAAGCACATGAACAGATAGATGCTCAGCATCACTAATCATTAGGGAAATGCAAATCAAAACCACAATGAGATGCACCTCATACCCATCAAGATGACTTACTGAAACACACACACACACACACACACACACACACACACACACACACACCCCAAAAGCCCAGAAAACAATCTGTTGGCAAGGATGGGGAAAAACTGGAACTTCTATACATTGCTGGTAGGAATCTAAAGTGATGCAGCTACTGTGGAAAATGGTATGACAGTTCACCAAAAAAATTGAACAAAGAATTGCTATTTGATCAGGCAATTCTACTGGGTATGTACTGAAAAGAATTAAAAGCAGGGATTTGAACAGATGTTTGTACACAACAGCATTATTCACAATAGGCAAAAGGTAGAAACAACCCAGAAGCTTCACGGATGGATGAATGATAAATAAAACATGATGGACACATACAAGGGACTATTACTCAACCTTAAAAGCAGCGGTGTCAAACTCATGTTAACCAGGGGGCACATCAGCCTCATGGTTGCCCTCAAAGGGCTGAGATAATTTTAGGACTGTATAAATGTAACTACTCCTTGACTGTTAAGGAGTTGAAATTACATTCGGCCCTCTGAAGGCAACTGTGAGGCTGATGTGGCCCCCAATGAATATGCGTTTGACACCCCTGCTTAAAAGGAATGAAATTGTGATATATGCACAACATGGGTGGACCTTGACAATACTATAAGTGAAATCAGCTAGATACAAAAGGGCAGATATCATATGGTTCCACTGATACAAACTGTCTTGAATAGTGGTTTCCAGGGGTTGGCAATAGGGCAGTGAGGAGTTAATGGATACAGAGTCATAGTGCGGAAAGATGAAAATGTTCCGGAAGTGGATAGTGGTGATAGTTGCACACTCATTGATATGAATGTATTATTCCCACTGAACTGCTTGGTAAAATATTATGTATATTTTATTACATAAAAATGGTAATAAAAAGCCATGTGCAAGGTAGCAGTGAATACTAGACCCAGGATAAGAAATTAAGAATATGTGATTCAGAGGCTGAACTCTTAACCATTTTGCCATCCTGTTTACTGAAATGGTATCTTAATTGACCTTCTGCCCCCGTGACTTCTCTCCATTTCCAACACCATTGGTAGAGCAATCATCCCAAAAAGGTGGAAGGTGGGGCCAGTGGTCAATTACCTTGTACACCCAGCCTGAAGAGGTCACTTTTTCTGGAGCTGATGGGGTTGGAGACCTCACACTGATAATCCCCAGCATCCTCTCTACTGATGGGGTCTATGGTGGCCTCAGAGCCAGGACAAAGCTCAGATGCTGCTACACTGTGGCTGTTTCTAGCATCCTGGCCAGAGGGAGGCTCTGGTGTTGGTGGGTAGCTTAGTTTGGCCAGATTGAGGACAGGGCACCCATGGAACTCCTCCAGGGCTCCTGTCCCAGCACGGGGCAGCAGAGTCAGGCACCAGGTGAGCCTAGAGCAGGGAGCAAGGGGTCTGTCCTGCTTACCCTCCTTTGAGGGGGTTTCACCTTTTGGTTTGGGGAGAAAGGGGTGAGCTTGACTCAAAGCCTCCTGTGTTCCCTGGAGCACATGGAGTGGTCACAGAAAAGAAGGAAGTGACAGAAAGAATGTATTAATGACAGAAGAAGCAACTTGACCATGAGGCCCCTTGCTTTTCCCCTCTGTGAGGCCCCATCCACCACACAGGTCTTTTCTGAGGCTGAGAGAACCCCTTCCTCTCTTTCTAAGACTGGACCCCAGCTCTGCCCTAAGAAATCAAAAAAGCAAGGGGAGGAGAGAGACTACAGAGATGTGGGGGAAGGTTCAGGGGAAGAACTGGTGATTTTCTGTGTCCATGGGCACAGGAGGGAGTCAGTACCCAGGCTCTTTTCTGAAAACCAGACTGACCTCCACCCCAGAGCTCAGTGCTGATGGTCCAGGAGGCACTTACCAGTCACTGTGATATTCTTGACTGTGGTCGTATTGAGGCCAGTGACAGAGTTATGGGCGAGGCAGGTGTAGGATCCACTGTCATTTGCAGTGATGTTGGGGATAAAGAGCTCCTGTGTGGGTTGCTGAGGCCTCCCATTGATAAGCCAAAAATACTGTGCAGGTGGGTTAGAGGCTGCATAGCAGGAGAGGCTGAGGTTTGCCCCTGGTGGGTAATGGGAGTCCAAGGGAAAAATGGAGGGGGTGTCCGGGCCATCTGGAGCAAACAGAGCAAAGCCACACAGGATGTCATCAGAGGGAAGGGGATGGATGCTTCTGGTCTGTGTAAGGACCACAGTGTTCCTCTGAGCTGGGCCCCAGTCTTGTTGTAAAAAGTCCCACCCACAACCCCTGTGTTCACTGATCTGAGATAACCCATTTGTCCCAACCCTCAGGCCCACCTGGATTTTCCTTGGACAAGAAGTCATGGCCAGCCTGGTGGTCCAGGTTGAGGGTCTATGTATTTGGACTGAGAGGGATGTAGTGTGGCCTCTGGTGTGTGGATTTGGGTGGCAGCCTGGACCACACAGGGGCAGAAGTTACTCACAGAGAACATTCAGAGTGAAGGGGTCACTGTGGCCAACACTCACTGGGTTCCGGGTTTCACACTCATAGGGACCTGTGTCATTCCTCGTGACATGGAGCAAAGTGAGAGTCCTGTTGTCTGTGGACAGCTCCAGCCTGGCACTGTCCTGGAGGCTCTGATTGTTGATCAGCCACAGGTAGGTGGTGTCCTCAGTGTGAGGTTCACACGTTAACAGGACAGGGTCCTTGTGCTCCTCAGGACTGGAGTTGTTGCTTGTGACGTTGGGTTTGGGTAACTCCACTGTGCAGGTAACAGAGAGAACATTGCCCTGGGTGGTACCTTTGACTTTTTCAAGGTGTCTTCAATCAGAGTTGGCACCTCTCACTTCTCAGCTAACTTGAATCCTTAAAAGAATAAGCCATGTCTGTGTATCTCAAGACAAACAGATGTATAAGGATCTGACCTGAGCACTCTGAGAACGTAAGTCCTCCAGGTCTGTGTCTGGAGAAAGTACAGACTTTCTCAGAAGTCAGTTAGAGTATCAGGGTTTGATCATGGGAAGATGTAGGCCTGGGAGTCAAGAGACCACTGGGTACTTGTCCTGGTTCTTCACTGACCAGCTGACTGCCTGACCAATCTTGAGATCTTATATGGAATGTGCAGGTGCTGAGTCCCTTCAAGCTACACAGACCTACATTACCGGGTCAAGATGTGTTTCCACGGTAGCCTGATATTCCAAGGTTATTCTAGAGATGAGTCATGAAGAGACATCCCATAGTCCTTATACCTTGACGAGACTGGGCCGTGTGGCCTGGGACTGGGTGGTTGAGCAGAAACAATACACAGGGAGACCAGAAGCAAGTTCAGGACTGAGGCTGCAGGGCCACGAGTTGGGCAGTGTGCCCAGGACTGGTGACTATTTCACTGGTGACTGACATGAGACAGTGACTTCAGAAAGGGTTGAGCAGAGTTCAGGAGTGGTTTGGAATATAGTGAGGGACAGGGGAGCTGGCTGGTTTTGGCAGCAGAACCAGGCTCTCTGCCCTCAGTCTTTAGTGTCCTGTCTCCCACTGCAGTGGGCAGGACCCTTCCTCAAACACTCAGACAACAGCAATTACAGAAGGGGTGACTTGTGGGAAGTGGGGGAGCTGGAATTTGCTGAATTATGGCCCGCATGGACCACTTGTGTTTGGCATTATGAGACAGAACTTTGAGTTAAATTGTGCAAGAATAAGTGAAAATCATTATTATGTCCCAAAGATCTAAGACCAGTCTCTGGAGGAATCTCTCTGTCAAGAGAACACTGAAGGTCACAGACCAAGTTCTGAGTCCAACCAGGGACACACTGTGACCAAAGGAAGATGCTACAGTGGGTTTGAAATGAGTGACTCCCCTATAGCAACAAGAAAAATAAAGTATCTAGGAATAAATGTAACCAAGAAGACCTATACTTGGAGAACCACAGAACACTGAAGAAAGAAATTAAGGAAGGCGCAAACAAATGGAAGTATGTACCATGCTCATGGATTGGAAGAAATAACATCATTAAAATGTCCATACTACCTAAAGCAATTTATAGATTCAATGCAATCCCTATTAAAACACCAATGGAATATGTCTTAAATTTAGAACAAATATTTCAAAGATTTATATGGAACCTAAAATGACCCCATATATCCTCAACAATCCTGAGAAGATAACGAAGTAGGAGGGATAACAATCCTGATATCAAACTATATTACAAGGCCACTGTAATCAAAACAGTCTGGTACTGGCATAAGAACAGACATATAGATTAATGGAAGAGGATAGAGAGCCCAGAAATAAACTTAGGTCTCTACGGTCAATTAATATTTGAAAAGGGGGCAGGAGCATAAAATGGAGTAAAAATACTTTCTTTAATAAATGGTATTGGGAGATCTGGACAGCTACATGCAAAAAAAAAAAAAGAAACTCGACCACCAACTTATACCATACACAAACTAAACTCAAGATGACTAAAAGACTTAAATATAAACTGTGAAGCCATAAATGTCCTAGAGGAGAACACAGGTAGTAAAATTTTAGATATTCCACATGGCAATATTTTCACCAATGTATCTCCTAGGGCAAGGGAAATAAAAGAAAAATAGAGAAATGGGACTACCTCAATAAAAAGCTAGCATACAGCTCAGAGGCTGCTACATTGTGGCTGTTTCAAGCAGTCTGGCCAAAGGGAGGCTCTGGTGTTGGTGGGTGGCTGTTTGGCCACACTGAGGACAGGCCAACTGTGCAACTCCTCCAGGGCCCCTGTCCCAGCACAGGGGCAGAGTCAGACACCAGGTGACCCTGGATCAGAGTAGGGAGCAGGGGTCTGTCCTTCTGTCCCTCCTTGGAGGGGGTTTCACCCTTTGGTTTTGGGAGAAAGAGGTGAGCTTGACTCAAAGCCTCCTGTGTTCCCTTGAGCACATGGAGTGGGTCACAGAAAAGAAGGAAGTGACAGAAGGAATGTGTTAGTGACAGAAGAAGCAACTTGACCCTGAGGTCACTTGTTTTGACCTCTTGGTGAAATCTACCATATGGGGCTTTGGGATCTAAGAGAACCCCCTCCTCACTTTCCAAGCCTGGACCCCAGCTCTGCCCTGAGAAATCAGAGGAGCAAGGGGAGGAGAGAGACTACAGAGATGTGAAGGAGGGTTCAGGGGAAGGGTGTGTGATTTGCTATATCCATGGGCACAGGATGGAGTCAGTACCCAGGCTCTTTTCTGAAAACCAGACTGACCTCCACCCCAGAGCTCAGTGCTGATGGTCCAGGAGGCACTTACCAGTCACTGTGATATTCTTGACTGTGGTCGTATTGAGGCCAGTGACAGAGTTATGGGCGAGGCAGGTGTAGGATCCACTGTCATTTGCAGTGATATTGAGGATGAAGAGCTGCTGTGTGGGTTGCTGAGGCCTCCCATTGATAAGCCAGGAATACTGTGCAGGTGGGTTAGAGGCTGCATAGCAGGAGAGGTTGAGGTTTGCCCCTGGTGGGTAATGGGAGTCCAAGGGAAAAATGGAGGGGGTGTCCGGGCCATCTGGAGCAAACAGAGCAAAGCCACACATGATGTCATCAGAGGGAAGGGGATGGATGCTTCTGGTCTGTGTAAGGACCACAGTGTCCCTCTGAGCTGGGCCCCAGTCTTGTTGTAAAAAGTCCCACCCACAACCCCTGTGTTCACTGATCTGAGATAACCCATTTGTCCCAACCCTCAGGCCCACCTGGATTTTCCTTGGACAAGAAGTCATGGCCAGCCTGGTGGTCCAGGTTGAGGGTCTATGTACTTGGACTGAGAGGGATGTAGTGTGGCCTCTGGTGTGTGGATTTGGGTGGCAGCCTGGACCACACAGGGGCAGAAGTTACTCACAGAGAACATTCAGAGTGAAGGGGTCACTGTGGCCAGCACTCACTGGGTTCCGGGTTTCACACTCATAGGGTCCTGTGTCATTCCTCGTGACATTGAGCAAAGTGAGAGTCCTGTTGTCTGTGGACAGCTCCAGCCTGGCACTGTCCTGGAGGCTCTGATTGTTGATCAGCCACAGGTAGGTGGTGTCCTCAGTGTGAGGTTCACACGTTAACAGGACAGGGTCCTTGTGCTCCTCAGGACTGGAGTTGTTGCTTGTGACGTTGGGTTTGGGTAACTCCACTGTGCAGGTAACAGAGAGAACATTGCCCTGGGTGGTACCTTTGACTTTTTCAAGGTGTCTTCAATCAGAGTTGGCACCTCTCACTTCTCAGCTAACTTGAATCCTTAAAAGAATAAGCCATGTCTGTGTATCTCAAGACAAACAGATGTATAAGGATCTGACCTGAGCACTCTGAGAACGTAAGTCCTCCAGGTCTGTGTCTGGAGAAAGTACAGACTTTCTCAGGAATCAATTAGAGTATCGGGGTTTGATCATGGGAAGATGTAAGCCTGGGAGTCAAGAGACCACTGGGTACTTGTCCTGGTTCTTCACTGACCAGCTGACTGCCTGACCAATCTTGAGATCTTATATAGAATGTGCAGGTGCTGAGTCCCTTCAAGCTACACAGACCTACATTACCGGGTCAAGATGTGTTTCCACGGTAGCCTGATATTCCAAGGTTATTCTAGAGATGAGTCATGAAGAACCATCCCATAGTCCTTATACCTTGACAAGACTGGGCCGTGTGGCCTGGGACTGGGTGGTTGAGCAGAAACAATACACAGGGAGACCAGAAGCAAGTTCAGGACTGAGGGTGCAGGGCCATGAGGTGGGCAGTGTGCCCGGGACTGGTGACTATTTCACTGGTGACTGACATGAGACAGTGACTCCAGAAAGGGTTGAGCAGAGTTCAGGAGTGGTTTGGAATATAGTGAGGGACAGGGGAGCTGGCTGGTTTTGGCAGCAGAACCAGGCTCTCTGCCCTCAGTCTTTAGTGTCCTGTCTCCCACTGCAGTGGGCAGGACCCTTCCTCAAACACTCAGACAACAGCAATTACAGAAGGGGTGACTTGTGGGAAGTGGGGGAGCTGGAATTTGCTGAATTATGGCCCGCATGGACCACTTGTGTTTGGCATTATGAGACAGAACTTTGAGTTAAATTGTGCAAGAATAAGTGAAAATCATTATTATGTCCCAAAGATCTAAGACCAGTCTCTGGAGGAATCTCTCTGTCAAGAGAACACTGAAGGTCACAGACCAAGTTCTGAGTCCAACCAGGGACACACTGTGACCAAAGGAAGATGCTACAGTGGGTTTGAAATGAGTGACTCCCCTATAGCAACAAGAAAAATAAAGTATCTAGGAATAAATGTAACCAAGAAGACCTATACTTGGAGAACCACAGAACACTGAAGAAAGAAATTAAGGAAGGCGCAAACAAATGGAAGTATGTACCATGCTCATGGATTGGAAGAAATAACATCATTAAAATGTCCATACTACCTAAAGCAATTTATAGATTCAATGCAATCCCTATTAAAACACCAATGGAATATGTCTTAAATTTAGAACAAATATTTCAAAGATTTATATGGAACCTAAAATGACCCCATATATCCTCAACAATCCTGAGAAGATAACGAAGTAGGAGGGATAACAATCCTGATATCAAACTATATTACAAGGCCACTGTAATCAAAACAGTCTGGTACTGGCATAAGAACAGACATATAGATTAATGGAAGAGGATAGAGAGCCCAGAAATAAACTTAGGTCTCTACGGTCAATTAATATTTGAAAAGGGGGCAGGAGCAAAAGTGGAGTAAAAATACCTTCTTTAATAAATGGTATTGGGAGATCTGGACAGCTACATGCAAAAAAAAAAAAATGAAACTCGACCACCAACTTATACCATACACAAACTAAACTCAAGATGACTAAAAGACTTAAATATAAACTGTGAAGCCATAAATGTCCTAGAGGAGAACACAGGTAGTAAAATTTTAGATATTCCACATGGCAATATTTTCACCAATGTATCTCTTAGGGCAAGGGAAATAAAGGAAAAAATAGAGAAATGTGACTACATCAATTAAAAGCTTCTGCATGGGTAAAGAATACATTATTTAAATGAAAATGGATCCAACCGTATGGGAAAACATATTTGTAAATGATATCTTACCCAAGGGTTTGATCACTAAAATATATGAAGAACTCACATAACTCCACACAAGGAAAACAAACAATCCAATTAAAAAATCGACAAAGATAGGAACAGATACTTCTCCAAGGAGGACATCTAGAGGTCACATGGACATATGAAAGTATGCTCAGCATCACTAGCTATCAGACAGATGCAAGTCAAAACCATAATGAGATACCACTTCAAACTGGTCAGAATGGCCATCATAAACAAAACAACAGACAACAAGTGTTGGAGGGGTTGTGGAGAAAAGGGAACACTAGTGCACTGTTGGTGAGAAAGCAGACTGGTGCAGCCACTGTGGAAAACAGTATGGAATTTCCTCAGAAAACTAAAAATGGAACTGCCTCTTGACCCAGCGATTCCACTGCTAGGATTATATCCTAAGAATCCTGAAACACCAATTCAAAAGAACTTATGCACCCCAATGTTCATGGCAGCATTATTTCTAGTAGCCAAGTGCTGGAGACAGCCTAAGTGCCCATCAGCAAATAAGTGGGTACAAAAACTGTGGTACATTTACACAATGGAATACTATGCAGTAGAAAGAAAGAAGGAGCTCCTACCATTCATAACAGCATGGGTGGAAGTGGAGAGCATTATGCTAAGTGAAATGAGCCAGGAAGTGAAAGACAAATACCATCTCATCTCACTTATGACTGGAGCCAAATGAACAAAACAAACACATGAGCAACATAGAACCAGAAGCATGGAAACGAAGAACAGAGAGTGACCAGAGGAGAGGGGGTAGAGACATAAGTGTGGGAAGACATAAGTCAAGGGACATGTATGAATGACCCACGGGCACAGACAACAGGGTGGGGCTTATCTGTGGGAGCATATGGTGGGTGGGGTCAAGGAGAGCAAAGCGGGAAAAATGGGGACACCTCTAATAGAACAAAAATATTTATTGAAAAAATCAGTGACTCTCTGGAGGGAGAAGGTGAGTCCTGCTAAGAGGACAGAAGTGACCAGAGGGCACGTGTAGGTGTGTCTGTTGCACAAAGGGAGGGATGACACAAAATTGGTGGAAAACATACATGTTATGTTAGTACATGCAGGAAGACAGACTCAGTTACCAGTTTCTGTGGACAGTCAGGCCAGTGGGGAGGGACCCACACACAGGCTGTGGCATGTGCCCTTCCTTTTCTTTCTAACTGAGGAAACTAAACTAGGGTTTGAGCAAATTCATTCCAACTGGGCTGCACCTAAGAGAAAGGGCAGAGGCTGGTGCACCTTAGCGTCTGAGAGGGTCCTACCCCATGGCAAAGGTCCCTCATGAGGACACATGTGTGACACAGGCAGTGAACCAGTCAGATGGGGCAGGGTCACCAGCCCCAGCTGGGAAAGTCTCCAGGTCCCTGGAAGGAATGGAAGCCTCACACCAGGACACAGATGTGAGCCACCAGTCAGGAGTAAATGAGCCTGTGAGCTTTGGGGACTGAGACCTGTCCTTCTGCCTTTGACTCCCTGGTAGAGTCACACAGAGAGTAGATCAATGGTTACATGTCCTTGTCAGGTGTCTTGTTCTTGTTCTTGGCATGAGGGAGGGAAGGAGCCCTGGATGGGGCACAGTGGAGGCCCTTTCTCCTGTGACCTGGGAACTTGGCTCATGATGGAGCCAGGAGCTGCTGCTCTGACTGACTTCTGTGTCCTTCCTGTTGCCCAGGAGGGTGGGCCTGGGCACAGGTGTGAGCAGGAGAACCTGGGGAGCCTGCAGGGTGGAGTAAGCAGAGCAGAGCAGGGCAGTGGGGCTGGAGTGAAGGAGGGGGCAGATGAGGGACATGGAAGGAGCAGAGAGAGCCAGAAATGTCTGGTGAGCAGTGGGGGTTATAGGTGACTTTAAGGACCCCAGGGACCAAGAGCTTTAGGGACCAAGAACCTTAATTGTTTCCCAATTTCCTGGCCTGAGACTTGGAACAGAGGCACTGCCCCAGGTAACAGTCTTTGTTACCGTTTGTGTCCCCGACAGAGGTCGCCCTGTTCTGACCCTGGTGGATGAGGGGGCTATGAGAAGCATCTTCTCTGTTTTCCCCTGGACACTGATCTTCCTCTGGGGTCTCCTATGTCCCCCAGGGCAGGTAGTTAATGGCCTGGGGACCTTGTCCACATGTGCTCTCTACTCAGTCTCAGGTGAAGAACCAGGATCCACCCCTGCCCAGATGCAGCCCTTGAGGCTGATTCCTGGCTGTGACCAGCTCATGAGCCTTGTGACTTGGGAACCCAGGAAACCGTTGCTCCAAGTTAGTCCTGCCCAGAGGCACAAACCCACCCTGACACAGGCTCCCCAATGTCCGCAGAGTCAGGATCCCTGCGACAGGGGTCTGGCAAGGGGCCCCCAGGCTGAGCTTCTCTGTGAGGATCACAGGGGCACTTTGATCCAGCCCCTGATGGAGCCCCGCAGGGTCTTTCTCAGGGTCATGGTCATGGGGAGGGCTCAGGGAGCTGGGTCTCTTTCTGCTCAGTTACTCTCAACAGACTGGTCCTTCTCTCTGTAGTGAATGTGTGCAGGGGTCAACTCCGGGAGGGGAACTCTGATCTTAGGAAGTTTGTCTCCACTGGGTGTGTCCTGCACTAAATGCCCAAACCCCCCTGGGACGTGAAACAGAGGGGGATGGAGGCAGAGTCCAGGGTGTGAGTCCTCTGTGTGAGTAGAATTCACCCCACCCCACACCCAGAGGGCAGAGAACAATTACTCACGGTACACACGGAGCTGTCCAGTTGTTTTGTTACCCTGCAAACTTTCCTCTAGAGCTTGCATGGTGTAGTATCCTGTGTCATTCAGGGTGACGTTCCGGAACAGCAGGGATCCATTGTTGTATATGGTCTCTCGACCGCTGTGTGCAGACCCGGGGGTCAATTTCTGAGTCTGTATTACATATGATGCAATTACACGGTTGTTGTCTGTAGTTTCCCCTTTGTACCAGGTATAGCCTACAAGATTTTCAGGCAAATTGAGGACAAGGAGAAGCACATCCTCCCCTTCAGTGGCATTGATCGACACAACAGTGAATTGGGCAGTGGTGGGCGGGCTCCTGAAGGTTAACAGCCAGACTAGGAGGAAAGGAGAAATTGATCAATATTTGAATCTTTGTGTTGAGGGGAAAAGATGAGACCCTAGATCCTGAACTGGTCCCTTAATTTCTCAGGCTTAGTGTGTGTGTGTGTGTGTGTCTCCCATGGTCAAGGTCAGCAGCATGGCCACCATTACTTCAGCACCTCTGAACCTATTATTTCTTCTATTTTGATAACTCTGTCCTGGGTATTTGCCCATCTCACCCCCTCACTGCCCTCAGACCCCTGCAGATACTGGGGGGGGGCTAGGGAGACACCTTCCCTGACCACCTCCTTTAGCAACCCTGTGTCTTCACTCTCTGACCTGTCCCTTCATAGCCCTGTGGGTACCTGACATCACATCCAGATCTTTCCTTGTCTGTCTCCTCCCCACAGAACGTGAGCTCCGTGGGGTCAGAGGTGTGTCTGACCCTGTTGTGCCCCCTGTGCCTCCCACAGGCTGGAAGCACCTGTGGGGCAATGACTGGGTGGTCCCAGGTCCTGCTCCTCCTGGGGTGCATCTGCTTCTTTCTGAGGTTGGTGGTAAGGATGTTTAGTGCCCCTGGTTACGTTTTCCTGGTGTCACCCCTGATATAAATGGTTATTATTCTCACCAGTTTTCAGAAATTATTTCTCAGTGGTGAGTAACCTTTAAGACATACTTGCAGTTTTGCTGCCCCTCACACTTTCAGGTCATGGGATTTCCCTGCTGCTGAGCCCCCCAAACCCCATCCTACTCTGCTCCCTGTCCTCTCCCCTCAGGGCCAAACAGAAGCCCTCTGTGCCCTCTCAGACCCCTGTCCTCCCCAGGGGACCCAGCCAGTCTCTGTCCCCATCCTCCCGTCCACCCTCAGGGCTTGCTCCTCCTTACCCGCTAGAAGGAGCCCCTGCCAGGGGACACGCCCTCTGTGGGCAGGGGCTGAAGGGGACTCCATGGCGTCTGCTGCCTGCTCTGTCCCTGCCTCTGTGACTGCAGCTTGGATTCCACAAATGTTCACGGGCACGGCTGACCTGAAGTGTGCGATCTGCCAATTGTCTCCAAGTGTGCAGAGCCTGCTCCAGGTCAGGAGTGCTCCCCAGTCACGTGGGCTGGGGCGTGGTCAGTGCCCAGGTCCCTCCCCCACCTCCCCCATTCCTGGTTGCCCTGTTTCCTCCGTCCCGTTTCTGTTTTGTCCAGTTTTCAGACCCCGGGACCTGCTGCACCCTCTCTGCCCTTTTTCCTTTTTCCCATTTTGCCTTTTGCGGGTGGAGGGGTGTTTCCCCCTCCACCAGCAACCCTAGTGCGTGCGTGCGTGCGCAGGCACGACCTGTGTGGATGCTCACAAGCTTCGGACAGAGTGGAGGGGCGCTCCCCACAGCTGCAGGTTGGGTGAACGGTAGCGCCACCCTCAGGCTTCTCTTGTTCCTAATGGTTCTTTCCACCCCACCCCCCAGCAGGAGTCCTGAGGTGACATCAGGAAAACTTTTCACAGGAATGTCACCCCGCTGTTCATAGTTTCTGCGGAACTTGGTAAAGATTGTGATGCCAGGTGACTCCTTAGAAATGCTGCTTCACAGCTGTCCTGCTAATGGTGGGTGTCCCGCCAGGATACGACCCTGTGAATAGGGGCCGGGGCAGAGGCTCCACTTCTGTGCGCAGGAGGGTGTGCAGGGCCTGTTAAATATGCAGATGCTGCCCTGGCTGGTGTGGCTCAGTGGACTGAACCTCTACCTGCAAACCAAAAGATGGCTGGTTCGATTCCCAGTCAGGGCACACGCCTGGGTTGCAGGCCAGGTCCCTGGTTGGGGGTGTGTGAGAGGCAACCACACATTGGTATTTCTCTCCCTCTCCTTCCTCTCTATAAAAATAAATAAATGAAATCTTTAAAAAACTGCAGATCCTGACTCTGCAGGGGTGCAGTGGACCAGAGACTCTGCATCTGACCCGCTTTCTGGGAGGTTAGTCTTGCTGGCTTGTGAAGCTCACTTTCTTTATTTTTTCATTTTACCAAATATTTAGTGGGCTTCTACTGCTCTCCCAAGCTGTTTTCAGAAACTGGGCATACAGCAGTGAGTAAAATACAGAAGTGGGAACCCACTGCTTGTTAATAAATCCATCAGAATGTTTCATTTGACATTTCTTGTAAATACCTAAACTTGTTTATTAAAAAAAATCACAGGATCGTGGGAGCACACTCTAACAGTGAGGCAGATAGAGACCCTTCCCCGAGAGGACAACCCTGTCCCCCCAGCATTGGTCTCTGCTGTGTCCTGGTCTGGGGTCTGTCAGCACCACACAGAGAGCCCTGGGGCCCCCAAACCTAAGGATGTTTCTGTTTGTGACACAGGAGCCCAGCTGGGCACCGGGTCTCCCGCTGGTTCTCAGATCCTCTGGGGAGGTGGGTGTCCTCCCAGAAGGAAGGTCACAGAGGTGAGTCTGGGGTGACAGAGGGACAAGCTGGGTGATGACTGGTGTGGGGACCCACCCTCTGTGTTCAGGTGTCACCAGTGTGGCTTCTGATTCTAAGGACAGAGACCCAGGACTGGGTGTCTCAGAAGGACCTGCAGTCCTGGGTGTGAAGGGAGAGGTGTCCTGGCAATAAAGAGGGTGGTAGGTGGTCTGGTGGCTGTGGGCTCCCTGGTCCTCAGGGGGCAATTTCAGGGAGACTTTCTCTCTCTGTGTCTGTTGGGTGATCCTGTCTATATGCTCCCTGACCATGGGGACAGCCTCTGCCTTCTGTCTGGGGACTTGAGACTTGCCTGTGGTCACTCGGCCTTGCCCATGGGTGGTGCCAGACAGGGAGTGGGGAGCAGTGCAGGGACCCCTGGCGGAGCAGGTGCTCCCAGGCCCCCAGAAGGAGCCAGTGGGACAGAGTGGGCATGTGGAATGGGCCCAGAAAGGTCTGTGATGTGGAAATCAGGCTCTTTTTCTACCTCAGTAGCCAAAGTGAGGTTCACATGTTAGTTTCCTGTGTCGCAATGTCGCCCCCTGGAGGTCATTGACACCTGTGGCCCATGTCAGAGCTGTACCAGGGATGCTGACCAGGCTCCAGAGGGTGGGAGCTGACCCTGTGTACTGGGCAGAAGTGGACTCTGACCATCAGGCTAAGTGGGCAGTCACCCCAGTTTCTTGTCACTGGATTCCTGATTCCATGCCAGGGCAGAGTGAGTCCAGTGGGAGACAGGGGTTGTCCAGCAGAGTCCTGATCCAGTGTCAGGAGAACTGTCTCCCAGGGGGATGTGTTGTCTCAGGAGCAGCTCTTTGTTCCCGAGGTTTTGAAGGAAGGACCAGGTGAGGGGTCTCTTGAGTGTTTCAGGAGAGGGCTCAAGCCTGGAGGCTGGTCCACAGATTGTCCTGTGTGTCCCTACCACAAGTCATCTGTGCCGCTGCCTGTCATCTGCTCTAGGCCTCCTCACAGGGCCCAGGAGCTGGAGCAGCTCCATTTGGAGACTTGGGAAGGGAGTGGGGAGGCCCTGTGGGACCTTCAGGCCGCATGAGAAGGAAGCGGCCTCAGTCCCATCATGAGGACATTCCTCTTGTTCTCAGGACACTGTGGTCTGGCTGGTGAGATGTCTTCTGGAGACCACAGGCAGGGGTCCCAATGGACCAGGGACCTGTGGGTGGGGGAGTCATCCCCTGATATGTTGGTGGTCAGGAGGAACGTCCTCCTTCCCTGGTGGTGACTCTCTGGGGTGGAGAACCCAGAGTTTGCTCCCTGTCAGGTCTCTGTGAGAAGAGCGAGGGCTTTGCTGCCTGCCCCGCCCCACTCCCAGGAGATGTCACTCACAGGTCTTTTGGGTGTGGCCTGAAATGTGAGTGGTCATTCACTCCTAGAAGGACATGGAGGATGTGTTGAGAGCAGCTACCTGCAGAGGGCTGGCCTAGGGAGACACCTGCAGGAGTTGACGGAGTCCCATGTAAAGTGATTGGACAGTGAGGAGTGAGGACTGAGGGATGCTGGGGAGGGTCAAACCCTATTGGTCTGTTGGTGCTGCTGCCAGGGAAGAGAGAGAGGCCAGGGTGCAGCAGCCCCTGGGGGTGGCTCCCATCTGTGGCGTATCTCTGCTTCCCTCTGGTGGACGGGGATGGAAGTGTAGCAGTCAGCATGTTTATTTGACAAGATTTCATAGACATTTCACAGGGGCCAAACATATCATGTTAATGTTCCATGTCTTTGAGTCCGAGTCTCTGTTCCTGTAAGTATGTAGGCCCTGCCTCTTCCCTCAGAGAGATGTCACCAGGCTCACAGTTTCAGGAATGTGTATTTATTTGTGGTTGTCTCCAGCAGGCTACACTGAGGGTGCCCCTGGGTGGAGCAGTGTGTGTGGCTGGAGTGCTGGGTGGTGGGTCTGTGGGGAGAAGGAGGAGCAGGAACCAGGTGTGTCAGGAGGGGAAAGTCTGTGTCAGGGGAGCAGAGGGGACAGGATGGACAAGTCATTGTCCCTTCTCATTCCCAGGCCCTGTTGCCCAGGACAGGGGCCCAGGTTCTGGGACACACAGCACCACACACTTCTCTGTGGTTCTGATTGAGTGGAGCTGCTTCCTGTGCAGTTAACTGTGACCTGGGCCTCACGTGTGCCCTGTGCCCGTGACTGAGCTGTTGGGAGTTGGGTCCACGTTGATCCAGGGCTGTGGTGGGAGCTCTCTGTCACGTGGGCTGTGAGGGTGAAGTCCTGGTCCTGAGCCTGCCTCACACCCACAGTCCCACCCAGGGCCCAGGCAGAACCCCTAATGCTGTGTGCCTGCCCTCCCCTCCCCCTTCCTGGGGTTCCTGCCCTGCTCCTCCTTTTCCCTGGGCTCTGTGGGCAGCCTCAGCCAGTGCCTCCCCTGTTCCTGTTCCAGGCAGCTGTCCTTGTGGTTGCTGCCCCCTCACCATCTCTGTGCTGAGCAACCTCTCAGTTGCTCTGAGCCCTGGCCCCAGTGAGGGAGGAAGGGTGGAGCTGGGAGTGGCGCTCTCCAAGGTGCTGCACTGTCTGGAGAGCTGGAGGGCGAGGGGCCCTGGTGAGTCCTGGTGAGACACTGCTGTGTCTCTGGGTGGAAGCCTCTCTCATTTGCCAGAACTGAGCCCTCTAGGCCAGCAGAGAGCATGGTGTCTGGGGCACAGGGGTCAGGGCATGTGCTAGTGGATCGTTAGAGGTAAGAATGAGTGGTGTCTCTCCTATTCCTCCCCCTGATCCCTGGACCTGTGATTCCTGGCTCTGGGAGAAGCAGCGTCACTCATTTAGACCATGTATGTCTTCCTGGAGTACCTTCCCCAGCCCTGCAAGGTACAGTCACCTAGCTGGTACTGTCACTGAGTTTCCAAAAGGCCATTTCACTGTTCTGTGCAGCGAGCTGTTTGCGGACAGTGAGACCAGTGGCCTCCATGGGCAGGAGCCCACTGCTGCGTTCCATGTGCTGTGAGGTGAGGCCCTCAGTCAGAGCAGTGCCCCGTGGGGAACCGAGGTGCAGGACAGGCCCTGTGGTCAGGGGACGGCAGCTGCTGCAGCAGCACCTGTGCAGGGAAGGCAAGTCTGTGCCCAGAGTAGGTGTCTCTTCCAATAAGAACAAAGCACTCCCTCTCCATGACGGGAGTGGTCCAGGGTCATCAACCTGCATCAAGTAGCCGCTGATCACCCCGGGGGAGTGGTGTCTGTCAGAGGCCCTGTGTTGGCCTTTGAGTGGACAGATGGAGCCTTTAGTGGTGTGCACAGCCAGGCTGGTGTTGGTGACTGAAAGTCTATGTTCCTGAGCCTGTGCATGCCCTCCACCCCTGCTACGATGGCCACCTTGTTCCTGATCCCCTCAGGTGAATTATTATTCAGTCAGGGGCTGATTATTACTTACGGAGCAGGTCGTCCTACCCACTTGATCATTAACCCTCCTCCCCTGAGGCCAGTGGTGAGCATTCAGAGAGGCCGGTGCTCACACTTCTTCCACAGGCTTCTTGTCTTTGATTTTCCAATCCTGTTTATGTTTCTGACCATTCAGCTGAGCCATTGCCTGCAGCCCATAGGTTGGTGTCTAATCACACATTGGGCCTTTTCTTCTTCCAAGTAAAACAGTTAAAAAAAAGGGGGAAGCAGAGAAAAAAAAAAAAAAATTAAAAAAAATAAATCTTTTGTGGAAACAAGAATAAAGATAAAATACAAGTGAAAAATATGACCAGTTAGCTTCACTGCTGGAAGCTCTGTCCTCTGAGAGCTTTTCCATCACACGCAGTCCTCAGGGGTGTCCCAGAGAGGGGCCGCAGTGGTGCAGCTGCCTGCCGACCAGCGGCACCTGCATGTCACACAGACCACCTAAAGGCGAGGCCCAATTTTCTCTTTCCCCGTTGGTGTGGCTGGGAGGGAGGGCCTGTAGCAGGAGTGGGGATCATGGGTGTTTGAGCTGCTCTTTCACATGAATTATCTGAACCCTCAGGGCTTGCTCAGGCCGCATGGTGCACACAGCACTTCCACTGGATGATGGAGTGCCTCCGTGCACGCCCAGAGTCAGGGCTCAGTGTGTCTGACAGCACCCAGCTCATGGAGGAACCAGTGTCAGTTCAGAGCCTGTGTGCAGTAACCCCGAGAGCTCTGATTATTTCCATTTCCTAGTGCGCAGGCAGCTCAGGTTGCATGTGGTGGCCCATGGTCAAACATTCTGTTGGTGAAGGTCATTTACAAGCCCAAGGTTATTTCTCAAAAACAGAGTAATTACCCTCAGGGGACAGCAAGGCTTTGCTCAGAAACCCCAAGGGCTGCATCACTTATGTGGACGTGCCAAACCCATCTGCCACCAACACCTCAGCCCCAGTGGATCTGCAGGATCACGTGGCCCAGATGGTGGAGCATGTTGCCCAGTGTAGGCCTGTTGTAGAGCCTTCTCTTCCTCTTAGTGCCACTCAGAACTAGCAGCTTTTGGGTCACTTGGTAAGTGGGCTAGAGTAGCACACCCCAGTAAGGAATATGTTCCCTCAGAATTCAAAGGGGCCACTAGGCACAGTGCCTCCTATTGGTTGTAAGAGTAGCCAGATGAAACATCTTACCCTTCACCTTAGAGAAGATGTCTCAATATGCCCTGCACCCCTGGACCTCTAGAAATTTTACTGAGGTAGAAGGGTTTGTTTCAGATTTATAACCCATGTTCTGATATCAAATGTCTTCCCAGTAAATCTAGAGTAGCAGCGACTTCTCCTTCTCTAGGTCCAGTCAGCACAATGTTATCAGTGTAATGGGTCAGCATGAGCTCCTGTGAAAGAGGAAGGTGATTAAGATCGCTCCAAACCAAATTATGTCACAAGGCTGGACACCAGATGCACCTCTGAGCCAGGACAGTGAAGTTCAACGAAAGGGAAAGGTCATCTGCTGAAAGCAAACTGACTGGCGGGTCTCCTCCAGCAGTTACTGGGAAAGTATTCTCCAGATCAGTAGCTGCAGGACCAAGTACCAGAGGGTGCGTTGATTGGCTGAAGCACTGAGAGCACTTGTGGTACAACAGCTGCAATTGGTTAAGTTTATGATGCTCCCTAGTCACATGCCACACAAGGATGTTTAAGTCCACAATGAATTTCATACATAACTGTGATCCTATTAGATTATAATGGAGCTGGAAAATTCTGATGGCCTAGTGATGTCCTTGCTGTTGTGATGTAGTTATGCAGAACATTGGCCCTGCGTCTGTGGTGATGCTGATGTGTACAACCTGCACTGCTGATCACATACAAGTACAGCAAGTGCCATTATGTACAGCACAGAATAATGAAAAAGAAACCCCAACTATCTTGTTGTTTCTGTATTTACTGTGGCACACTTTTAATGTCATTTTAGAGTGTGCTCTTTCTACTTTTTTAAAGGAAAAGTCTCCTGTAAATCAGTGTGCCCTGTTACACTGGCAACAGCCTTGCACAGCTCATGGGGCCTGTCTCCCCTGATCCCACCATTTTCCCTGGTGCTTGATTGAGTCTCACATTGATTTGTACAGTAATGTTGTGCATAGGCTTGTGGCCCAGGAGCAATAGGTGATAAAGTATAGCCTGGGTGTGTATTATACTGTATCATCTAGGTTTGTATAAGTCCATGCTACAGTGTTCACTTAAAGATGAAATTGCAGACAGGAATTGGAGTCAGTGAGCTGTTTCAGCACTTTTGGAAATCACACTATGGATACCACCACTGTGATAACAGTTTGATTTTAAACAGGTGGGACAGAAAGCTCATTCATTGGACTGAAAGTAGCTCTGGATATTTGCCTTCTGAATTGTGGAAGCTGTGAACACCAGTATACCTGCTGGAAGAGAGAACACACCAACAAAAGAACCACCAACAGATAACAAAGAAAGATGGTGAAGGAAGGAGTGGAAGCCACACTAACCTCTATCCAAGACCAATCTGGAAATACAACTAAATGGTGGAAGAATTACCCAGAATAAACAACTGAACAATAGTGAGAAAGAAGCCTCAAAACTTAGACAAAAAGAAGAAACATCTTTGACACAACCTGTCTGCACCTGCACAACAGAATACAAGAGCTGGTGGGCAGAGTGACCCTCAGTCAACCAGCTGGAGGGAAGGACCAACCAAAGAAAGACCCAACAACAATCAAAACCCCAAGACATCCAGAGAGCCAACATAAATGACAAGAGCAGCAAGTTCAGGAGATCAAGGAGACTGCGGCACTGAATCTCACAGGTCTCCTACCATAGAAGTTCACACGACAAACCCAGGGAGTCAGAAAAGATCAATTTAAGAAGCAGAGGCTAACAAGAAGAGTCTCACCAACAATGGGAAGACAAAGAAACAAACCCCAAACAACAGGAAAGGATAAATCCTCAGAAAGAATGTTAAATGAAATAGAGGCAAGTCAACTATCAGATATTGAGTTCAAAGCAATGGTTATAAAGAAGCTCAATGAGTTCACTGAGAATTACCAAAAACTACAGGGAAACTATGATGAACTCAGTGTAAGCTATAACAACATGAAAAAGAAAATAGAAACTATCAACAAAGGCCAGGAGGAAATGAAGAATACAATTTCTGAACTGAAGAACACAGTAGAAGGAATCAAAAGCAGGCTTGATGAAGCAGAGTATTGGATCAGAGAGCTGGAGGACAAGGTAGGAAAAAACTCCCAGAAAGATCAAAAACAGCCAAAAAGACTTAGAAAGAACAAAGAGGTGGAAATGCAGGACAATATGAAACATAAAAATATCCATATAATAGGGATACCACAAGGAGGAGAAGAAGAGCAACAGTAGAAAGCCTGTTTGAAAAAGTAATGATAGCCTGGCTGGTGTAGCTCAGTGGATTGAGCACAGGCCTGTGAACCAGACAATCGTGGTTTGATTCCCAGTCAGGGCACATGCTGGGGTTGCAGGCCGGTTCCCTGCAGGCCACTTCCCAGCAGGGGATGCATGAAAGGCAACCATACATTGATGTTTCTCTCCCTTTCTCCTTCCCTTCCCCTCTAAAGATAAATAAATAAAATCAAAAACAACCCTTAAAAAAAGACAAAAGAAAAGCCAATCGAAAACATCGCTCGAATGGAACCACGAGCAGGGCAACAAAAAGAAAGAAAGGAAGACAGGCACAAAGTGGTAAAATGGCAATGAATAGGTACCTATCAATAATAACCTTAAACATAAATGGATTAAATGCTCCAATCAAAAAACATAGAATAGATAAATGCATAGGAAAGCATGGCCCACACATATGTTGCCTAACAAGACATTCATCTCAGAACAAAAGACCTACACAGACTGAAAATGGAGGGCTAGAAAAAAAATATTCTAAGCAAACAAACAGGGAAAAAAGTTGGGGTAGCAATATTCATATCAGGCAAAGTAGACTTCAAAAAAAGGGACACAAAGAGAGACCCAGAAAGTCACTTCATAATACTCAAGGAATGAATTCACCGAGAAGACATAAACACTGTAAATATATATTCACCCAACATAGGAGCACTCAAAAACATAAAGAAAATATTGGAGGACTTCAAGAAAGGCATTGGCAGTAACACAATTATTGTAAGGAATTTCAATGCCCCATTGTCAAAACTGCATAGATCTTCTAAACAAAATATCAACAAAGATATTGTGGCATTGAACAATGTCCTAGATTAAATGAATTTAACTGATCTCTCTCTCTCTCTCTCTCTCTCTCTCTCTCTATATATATATATATATAGATAGATATAGATATAGATATATATATATATATAGATATAGACTATATCTATATATCTATAGACTATATCTCTATCTATCTATCTATCTATCTATCTATCTATCTATCTATCTATATAGAGAGAGCCTTTGATCCCAAAGGACCAAAATATACATTGTTTTCAAAAGCACATGGAACATTTTTAAAGATAGACCACAGGATAAGACACAAAAGAAGCCTCAACAAATTCAAGAAAATTGAAACCATACCAAGCATTTCTCTGACCACAAAGGACTGAAACTAGAAACCAACCTCAAGGAAAAAAACTAAAAAACACTCAAACTCATGGAGATCAAATAGCATGATATTAAACAATGAATGGGTCAAGAATGAGATCAAGGAAGAAATCAAAAAGTTTCTGGAAATAAATGAAAATGAACTCACAACAACCCAAAACTCATGGGACACAGCAAAGGCAGCCCTGAGAGGCAAGTTCATAGCAATTCAGGCCTACCTGAAGAAGGTAGAAACATTTCAAACGAGCAACCTAACCCTACACCTACAAGAACTCGAGGAACAAAAAAGACATCCCAGAGCAAGTAGAGGAAAAATATAACCAAGATCAGAGTAGAATTAAGAGAGACTAAAAGCCCAATTCTAAAGATCAATGAATCCAGGAGCTGGTTTTTTGAAAAGATAAACAAAATAGACAAGCCAGTAAGTAGGCTCATCAAGAAAAGAAGAGAGAGGACACAAATAAACACAATCAGAAATGAAAGAGGAGAGATTACAACTGATATCACAGAAATACAAAGAATGTAAGAAATTACTATAAAGAAATGTATGCCAAAAAATTTGAAAACCTAGGTGAAATGGACAAATTTCTAGAAAAATAAAATCTTCCAAAACTCAATGAAAAAGAAGTGGAAAGCCTGAACAGACCAATAATGGCTGACAAAATTGAAGCAGTAATCAAAAAACTCTTGACACACAAAAGCCCTGGACCAGATGGTTTCACAAATGAATTCTAGAAAGCATTTAAAGAAGAGCTAACCCCTATTCTTTACAGACTATTCAAAAATATCCAAAATGATGGGAGACTCTCAAACTCTTTTTATGAAGCCAGCATCATCCTAATTCCAAAAAACAGATAGAGACACAACAAAGAAAGAAAACTTCAGGCCAATATCACTGATGAACATAGATGCTAAAATCCTCAACAAAATACTGGCAAATCACACCCAACAATACATTAAAAAAATCATACACCATGACCGAGTGGGATTTATCCCAGGGATGCAAGGATGGTTCAATATTCACAAATCAGTAAATGTAATACATCACATAAAAAAAAGCAAAGACAAAAATCACATGATCATATCAATAGATGTGGAAAAAGGTTATGATAAGGTACAACACCCATTCATGATAAAAACACTCAGCAAAGTGGGAATAGAGGGAGCATTCCTCAATATAATAAAGGCCACATATGAGAGACCTACAGCCAACATTTTACCCTATGGGCAAAAACTAAAAGCTTACCCAGTGAGATCAGAAACAAGGCAAGGATGTCCACTCTCACCACTTCTATTCAATATAGTACTGGAAGTTTTAGCCACAGTGATCAGACAAGAAAAGGAAATAAAAGGCACACAAATTGGAAAGGAGGAAACAAAACTGTCACTGTTTGCAGATGACATGATAGTATATGTGGAAAATCCTATAGACTCTACCCAAAAACTACTCGACCTAATAAATGAATTTGGCAAGACAGCAGGATACAAAGTCAATATCCAGAAGTCAAAAGCATTTTTGAATACAAACAATGAAACAGCAGAAGCAAAAATCAAGAAAAAAAAGCCATTCGATATAGTAAAAAGAAACATAAAATACCTAGGAATAAACCTAACCAAGGAGGTAAAAGACCTCTATACAGAAAACTACACAACACTGAAGAAAGAAATCAAGGAAGACACAAACAAATGAAAGCATATACCATGTTCATGGACTGGAAGAATGAACATCATCAAAATGTCCATTCTACCCAAAGCAATTTACAGATTCAATGCCATATCTATTAAAGCACCAATGACAGATTTCACAGACATATAACAAACACTTCAGAAACTTATGTGGAACCATAAATGACCTGGAATAGAAGCTTCAATTTTGAGAAAGAAGAACAAAGTAGGAGGAATCACAATACTTGATACCAAACTGTATTACAAGGCCACTGTAATCAGAACAGCCTGGTACTGGCATAAAAACAGGCACAAGGGAACAGAACAGAGAGCCCAGAAATAAACCCAAGTCTTTTTTTTCTTCTTTTTAAAAAATTTTTATTTAGTTATTTTTCAAGTACATTTTTTTGTGTATTTCTCCCATACCAGCCCCCCCGCCCCGTGCTCCCCAACTCCCTCCCATTTCTCCCCCTCCCAGTCCTCATTCCTGTGTCTTTTATACTTGTTCCTCAAAATCCCTCCCCCTTTCCCCCCTTATATTCCCTTCCCTCTCCCCTCTGGTCACTGCCCACTTGTTCTCCATTTCAGTGTCTTTGTTTTTATTCTGCTTGCTTGTTTGTTTTGTTTAAACCCAAGTCTTTATGGTCAATTAATATTCTAGAAAGGGGGCAGCAACATAAAATGGAGTAAAAATAGCCTCTTCAACAAATGGTTTTGGGAGAACTGGACAGCTATGTGCAAAAAAATGAAATTCGAGCACCAACTTACACCATACACCAAAATAAATTCAAGGTGGATAAAAGACTTAAATATAAGCTACGATACCATTAAATTCCTAGAGGAGAGCATTGTGGAAAATCTCAGATGCTTCATGCAGCAACATTTTTGCTGATATATCCCCTAGAGCAAGGGACATAAGGGAAAGAATATACAAATGGGATCTCATCAAACTAAAAGCTTCTGCATGGCTAAAGAAAACAGTATTAAAATAAAAACAGAACCAACTGTATGGGAAAACATTTTTGGCAATGATACCTCAGACAAGGGTTTAATCTTCAAAATATACAAAGAACTTACACGACTCCACTCTAAGAAGACAAGAAACCCAATCAAAAAATGGGAAAAGGACTTGAACAGACACTTCTCGAAGGAGGACATACAGAGGATCCAAAGACACATGAAAAGAGTCACAATATTGTTAGCTATCAGAGAGATGCAAATTAAAACCACAACGAGATACCACTTTACACCGGTCAGAATGGCCATCATAAACAATGCAACAAACAATAAGTTTTGAAGAGGTTGTGGGGAAAAGGGGACCCTAGTTCACTGTTGGTGGGATTGCAGACTGGTACAACCACTATGAAAAACTGTATGAAATTTTCTAAATAAACTGAAAATGGATCTGCCTTTGGACCCAGCAATTCCACTTCTAGGACTATATCCTAAGAACCCTGAAACACCAATCCAAAAGAACATATGCACCCCAATGTTTCTGGCAGCACAATTTACAATAGCCATGAGTTGGAAGCAACCTAGTGCCCATCAGTAAATGAATGGATCAAAAAAGTATGGTACATTTACACAATGGAATTCTATGCAGCAGAAAGAAAGAAGGAGCTTCTAACCTTTGCAACATCATGGATGGGACTGGAAAGCATTGAGTGAAATTAGCCAGGTGGTGAAAGAGAAATACCATATGATCTCACCTTTAACAGGAACCTAAACAACAAAACAAACAAGCAAGCAGAATATAACCAAAGACATTTAAATAGAGAACAGGCTGACAGTGACCTGTCAGTGGAGGGAATTTTAGGGGAAAAGGGGAAGGATTTATAGGAACTAGTATAAAGGACACATTGACAAAAACTAAGGGTGGTGGGAATGGGGAGGTGGGGAGCACTGGAGGGGTGGTCTGGGATGGGAGTAAAAGACAGAAAACTGTACTTGAACAACAATCAAATAAATTAATTAAAAAAACTATGGTACAGCCCTGGCTGGTGTAGCTCAGTGGATTGAGTGCGGGCCTGTGAACCAAGGGATCGTGGTTCGATTCCCAGTCAGGGCACATGCCTGGGTTGCAGGCCAGTTCCCAGCAAGGGAATGCACGAGAGGCAACCATATATTGAAACATCAAAACATCAACTGTTTCCCTCCCTCTCTCCTTTCCTTTCCTTCCCTTCCCATTCTGAAGATGAATAAATATAATCTTAAAAAAATCCAACCCTACACAATGGAATTCTATGCAGCAGAAAGAAAGAAGGAGATCCTACCCTTCACAATATCATGGATGGAACTGGTCAGCATTATGCTAAGTGAAATAAGCCAGGTGGTGAAGGGCAAATACCATATGACCTCACCTTTAAGTGGAACCTCGTCAACAAAACAAAGAAGCAAGCAAAATACAGCCAGAGAGATTTGAAGTTAAGAACAATCTTACAGTAACCAGAGGGGAGGTGGGAAGAGATAATGGGGGAAAGGGTTTTCAGGAACAACTCTCAAGGACACATGGACAAAACCAAGGGGAAGTGGAATCAGGGGAGGGAGGCTGGGATGGCTGGGGTTGGAGGCAGTGGTGGAGGGTAAATGCAGACAAGTGTACTTGAGCAACAATAAAATAATTTTTAAAATAAATTTAAAAAGATGAAATTGCATAATGCTGCATTTCTCAGAGTGCATCCCTTTCATTAAGCAATGCATGACTATTCATATTCTCCAAAACCCAGCTCTCCTGCACAGGTCAGAGTTGAACAGAAGTGTGGTGGGAATCACAACCCCAGAAACCTTCCTATTTCTGACTGTGGCAGCGATCTCGGCACTCCCACTAGGAAGGTGGTGTTGCACTTGGTTTATATTTTCCTGGCAAAGGCAATTCTAGTGGCTTCCACTGGCCTTTGCAACCATAACAGCCCTCACCCCACAGGTCAGAAGACCAATGTGGGGATTCTGCCAGCTTTGGGGGACACATTTTCCAGTTATATATTCCAGACCTGTGGAATTCAACACAGGTTGGGTGTGGGGACCCATGGACCCATCGGGAGATGAACCTGAGCTGAAGTTCCATTGCTCACCTGACCTCCATAAACTCCTACTCCAGCTGGGGGCCACTGTGTCACTTTAGGTGTCAGTTGAGGGCCAGTGTCCCATGGTCTCCAAAGGTCAGATTGCTTCTTTTTCCCAGTTCAGTGATACCCTGGTAAAAGAGTACAGGTCTCTATAGGAAAGACTAGAAGAATGAATAACAGTATAAATTTCAGGTAGTGTACTGGGGTCTTTTCTCAAGGGGACCCAGTATTCCTTTTCCAAAAAATTGATTTTATTTATTTATTTTTAGAGAGAGGAGAAGGGAGAGAAAGAGAGAGAGATACATATTGATGTGCAAGAAGCATCAATTGGCTGCCTCTTACAAGCTCCCAGACCCACCTGGTTCACAACCCAGGCATGTGCCCTGACTGGGAATCAAACTGGTGATCTTTTGGTTTGCAGGCTGGCACTTAATCCTCTGAGCACCAACCAGGACCAGTCATCCTTTCATACAAGGGGCTCTGGTTCTGTAAATGATCCCACATGTGGGAACTGATTGAGGGGCCACAACAACCTGTCCCTATAATTCACATTAGAGTTTTGTTCACTTGACCTAGAACTCTTCTGCTTATACAGATTGAGTGAAAATTTAGCAGATTTACGATCTCTTTTGTTCTAGGAACACCAGTAGGAACAATGAGCCAAAGCCACTGGTCTCTGGGAGTCAGACCATTCTGATTACTTCCTTGATCTGCTGTCCATTACAGTGACCACGGCCCACCTTGCCTTTGGTCATTAGATGCTGCCTCTTAGCCTTGCTACCTCAGGACTCAGGTACCCTCTCTGCCTTTAGGTTTCCCTGGTCAGTGACAGCAGTTCCCAATGTGGTTTCTGACCTGACAGAGAACAGCCATCACACAGCTCTTCAAGACTGCTGGGCTTGCACACACACTCATACCTCCCAGTCATGGTGAAAGGTGCGTCCTCTGAAAGGTAGACAGATGGGAGCCTGGTCTGAAGAAGGGCCCCACAAGCTTCTGGGAACAGAGATACCCAAGAGTTCCATGTCAGAGTGATCCCAGCCTGGACCTGAGTCAAGGTGCTCATGGTGGCCCCAGGAAGTTTTGAGTCTCCTTGGGCCTGTTCACCTGTGGGGAGAGAGCAAGGGGCAGGAGCTCTGCCACATCTGCACATAGATAAGACTCTCCCTGACCCCATTCAGACAGGACATGTGTCCCTCAGCTCAGCTCTCCTAGGAGGTGCACACAGAGACAGACATCACTTCTCCTGGGTCAGGATCATTGTTCTGGCAAAGGCACATCTATTATTTTGTCTAAGGGTGGTGGTCACTCTCTTCCTAAAGTCACTTTTGGCTCTACGATCAGGGCACTGGAGGACATTTGTGGGTCAGTGAGTCTAGCAGTGCCTTGTCTGTGTATGTGTGTGTGTGTGTCAGGGGGACAAGGGATGGGTGGGTGTGGGGGTGTGACAGACACCATGTGTGTCCTCTTGTTTGCCTTCTGGTGGACATGTGGTGACTTGTACCCTCAGATAGCCTTGAGGCCAGAGAAGTGAGCAGGGTTCAGATTAGCGCTGTGAACATGAACCCTCGGTCAGTTATGGGTTCTGAACTTTCACCTATAGTGAAAGTGCAAGACCCTGGGTCTATCCCACAGCACAGAACTCTGGTAGGACCAGATGGGCTGCATTCCTCTGGTCCCAGACTTTAAAATGGCAAAAAAGGTGAATTTTAGATTATGTGAATTTTATTTTATTTATTTATTTTTATTGTTGTTCAATTACAGTTGTCTTCAGTTTGCCCCCACTATTCCTCCAAGTCCCACCCACTGCACCTCCCACCCTCAATCTCATCCCACTTTCACTTTGTTTATGCATCCTTCATGTATGTTCCTTGACAATCTTTCCCTCTTTCCCTCCCTGTTATCCCCTTCCTACTTCCCTCTTGTTACTGTCAGTTTGTTCTTTATTTCAATGTCTCTGGTTATATTTTGCTTGCTTTGTTTTGTTGATTAGGTTTCACTTAAAGGTGAGATCATATGGTATTTGTCCTTCACCACCTGGCTTATTTCACTTAGCATAATGCTGACCAGTTCCATCCATGATATTGTGAAGGGTAGGAGTTCCTTCTTTCTTTCTGCTGTGTAGTATTTCATTGTGTAAATGTAGCATAGTTTTTTGATTCGTTCATTTACTGCTGGGCATTTAGGTTGCTTTCAGCACTTGGCTATTGTAAAATGTGCTGCTATGAACATTGGGGCACATAGGTTCTTTTGGATTGGTGTTTCAGTGTCCTTAGGGTATTATTCCAGCAGTAGAACTGCTGGGTCAAAAGGCAGTTCCACTTTTAGTTTTCTGAGGAAATTCCATACTGTTTTCCACAGTGTCTGTGCCAGTCTGCATTCCCACCAATAGTGTTCTAGGGTTCCCTTTTCTTCACAGCCTTGCCAACATTTGTTGTTTGTTGATTTGTTTATGATGGGCATTTTGACTGGTGTGAAGTGGTACCTCATTGTGGTTTTAATTTCCGTCTCTCTGATGGCTGGTGATGCTGAGCATCCTTTCACATGTCTCTGGGCCCTCCGTATGTCCTTCTTGGAGCAATGTATGTTCAGGTCTTTTGTCCATTTATTTATTTTAAAAATTTTAAATTTAATTATTTTTCAAGTACAGTATTCTGTCTTTTACTCCCATCCCAGCCCACCCCCCTCCTGTGCTCCCCACCTCCCTCCCATTTCCATCCCCCTTAGTTGTTGTCCATATGTCCTTTATACTAGTTCCTGTAAATCTTTCCCCCCTTTCCCCTGAAATTCCCTCCTCTCTACCCTCTGGTCACTGTCTCCCTGTTCTCTATTTCAGTGTCATTGTTTTTATTTTGCTTGCTTGTTTGCTTTGTTGTTTAGCTTCCTGTTAAAGGTGAGATCATATGGTATTTGTCTTTCACTGTCTGGCTTATTTCACTCAGCATAATGCTTTCTAGTTCCATCCAAGCTGTTGCAAAGGGTAGGAGCTCCTTCTTTCTTTCTGCTGCATAGAATTCCATTGTGCATATGTACCACAATTTTTTGATCCATTCATTTACTGATGGGCACCTAGGTTGCTTCCAACTCGTGGCTATTGTAAATTGTGCTGCTATGAACATTGGGGTGCATAGGTTCTTTTTGATTGGTGTTTTAGGGTTCTTAGGATATAATCCCAGCAGTGGAATTGCTGGATCAAAAGGCAGGTTTATTTTTAGTTTCCTGAGAAGATTCCATACTGTTTTCGTAATGGTTGTACCAGTCTGCAATCCCAGCAACAGTGAACTAGGGTCCCCTTTTCCCCACAACCTCTACAACATTTGTTGTTCGTTGCTTTGTTTATGATAGCCATTCTGACTGTTGTAAAGCAGTATCTCATTGTGGTTTTAATTTGCATCTCTCTGATAACTAGTGATATTGAGACTCTTTTCATGTGTCTTTGGATCCTCTGTATGTCCTCCTTCGAGAAGTGTCTTTTCAATTCCTTTCCCCATTTTTTTATTGGGTTTCTTGTCTTCTTAGAGTGGAGTCATATAAGTTCTTTGCATATTTTGAAGATTAAACCACTGTGTGAGGTATCACTGGCAAATATGTTTTCCCATACAGTTGGTTCTGTTTTTATTTTAATACTGTTTTCTTTAGCCATGCAGAAGCTTTTAATTTTGATGAGATCCCATTTGTTTATTCTCTCCTATATGTCCCTTGCTTTAGGGGACATATCGGTAAAAAAGTTGCTGCATGAAATATCTGAGTTTTTCTTGCCAGTGTTCTCCTCTAGGACTTTAATGGTGTCACAGCTTATATTTAAGTCTTTTATCCACCTTGAATTTATTTTGGTGTATGGTGTAAGTGAATGCTCAAGTTTCATTTTTTGCAAGTAGCTGTTCAGTTCTCCCAACACCATTTGTTGAAGAGGCTATTTTTAGTCCATTTTATGTTACTCTCCCCTTTGTTGAATATTAATTGGCTGTAGATAGCTGGGTTTATTTCTGGGCTCTCTGCTCTGCTGCATTGGTCTATGTGCCTGTTTTTATGCCAGTACCATGCTGTTTTGATTACAGTGGCCTTGTAATACAATTTGACATCAGGTATTGTGAATCCTCCTACTTTGTTATTCTTTCTCAAAATAGCAGCTGCTATTCAGGGTCGTTTATGGTTCCATATAAATTTTTGAAGTGTTTGTTCTATGTCTGTGAAATATGCCGTTGGTACTTTAATAGGTATTGCACTGAATCTGTAAATTGCTTTGGGTAGAATGGACATTTTGATGATGTTCATTCCTCCAGTCTGTGAACACGGTATATGTTTCCATTTGTTTGTGTCTTCCTTGATTTCTTTCTTCAGTGTTGTGTAGTTTTCTGCATACAGGTCTTTTGCCTCCTTGGTTAGGTTTATTCCCAGATATTTTATTTTTCTTCTTGCTATATTGAATGGGATTTTTTCTTGATTTCTGCTTTTGCTGATTTATTGTTAGTATACAAAAATGCTATTTTGTCTGATATGAGTATTGCTACCCCAGCTTTTCTTTTCTTGTCCATTTGCTTGGAAAATTTGTTTCCAGCCCCTCACTTTTAGTCTGTGATGGTCTTTTGTTCTGAGGTGGTTCTCTTGTAGGCAGCCTATTTGTGGGTCATGCTTTCTGGATATTTGATTTCTGGATATTGACCTTGAAACTCGCTGTTTTACCAAATTCATTTATTAGTTTGAGCAATTTTTGGGTAGAGTCTATAGGATTTTCCACATATACTATCATGTCATCTGCAAACAGTGACAGTTTTGTTTCCTTCTTTCCAATTTGTGTGCCTTTTATTTCCTTTTCTTGTCTGATTGCTGTGGCTAAAACTTCCAGTACTATATTGAATAAAGGTGGTGAAAGTGAACATCCTTGTCTTGTTCTTGATCTTAGTGGAAAAGGTTTTAGTTTTTGCCCATTGTGTATGATTTTGGCTGTAGGTCTCTCATATATGGCCTTTATTATATTGAGGAATGCTCCCTCTATTCCCACTTTGCTGAGTGTTTTTATCTAAATGGGTGCTGTACCTTATCAAAAGCTTTTTCTGCATCTATTGATATGATCATGTGATTTTTGTCTTTGCTTTTTTTTTATGTGATGTATTACATTTACTGATTTGTGAATATTGAACCATCCTTGCATCCCTGGGATAAATCCCACTCGGTCATGGTGTATGATTTTTTTAATGTATTGTTGGGTGTGATTTGCCAGTATTTTGTTGAGGATTTTAGCATCTATGTTCATCAGCGATATTGGCCTGAAGTTTTCTTTCTTTGTTGTGTCTCTATCTGGTTTTGGAATTAGGATGATACTGGCTTCATAAAAAAAGTTTGGGAGTCTCCCATCCTTTTGGATTTTTTGAATAGTCTTGTGAAGAATAGGGGTTAACTCTTCCTTAAATGCTTTGTAGAATTCTCCTGTGAAACCATCTGGTCCAGGGCTTTTGTGTGACAGGAGATTTTCGATTACTGCTTCAATTTCATTGGTCTGTTCAGGTTTTCTGCTTCTTCTTCATTGAGTTTTCGAAGATTATATTTTTCTAGAAATTTGTCCACTTCACCTAGGTTTTCAAATTTCTTGGCATACAGTTCTTCATACTGATTTCTTACAATTTCTTCTATCTGTGGTATCAGTTGTAATCTCTCCTCTTTCATTTCTGATTGTGTTTATTTGTGTCCTCTCTCTTCTTTTCTTGATGAGCCTACTTACTGGCTTGTCTATTTTGTTTATCTTTTCAAAAAAACAGCTCCTGGATTCATTGATTCTAGGAATTGTGCTTTTAGTCTCTATGTCATTTAATTCTGCTCTGATCTTGGTTATTACCTTCCTCCTGCTTGCTCTGGGCTGTCTTTGATGTTGTTCCTCAAGTTCTTGCAGGTGTAGGGTTAGGTTGTTTGTTTAAAATGTTTCTGTCTTCTTTAGGTGAGCCTGTATTGCTATGAACTTCCCTCTCAGGACTGCCTTCACTGTGTCCCATAAGTTTTGGGTTGTTGTCAATTAATTTTCATTTGTTTCCAGAAACTTTTTGATTTCTTCCCTGATTTCATTTTTGACCCCTTCATTGTTTAATAGCATGCCATTCAATCTTCATGATTTTGAGTGTTTGAGGTTTTTTCCTTCAAGGTTGGTTTCCAGTTTCAGTCCCTTGTGGTCAGAGAAAATGCTTTGTATGATTTCAATTTTCTTGAATTTGTTGAGGCTCGTTTTGTGTCCTGTCATGTGGTCTATTTGGAAAATGTTCCATGTGCTTTTGAAAAGAATGTGTATTTAGCTTCTTTGGGATGAAGGGCTCTATATATATATCAGTTAAGTCCATTTCATCTAGGGCATTGTTCAATGCCACAATATCTTTGTTGATATTTTGTTTGGAAGATCTGTCTATTTTTGACAATGGGGTATTGAAATCCTCTACTATAATTGTGTTGCTGTCAATATCTTTCTTGAAGTCCTCTAAGATTTTCTTAATATATTTGGGTGTTCCTATGTTGGGTGCATATATATTTACGATGTTAATGTCTTCTTGGTGGATTCTTCCCTTGAGTATTATGAAGTGGCCTTCTGGGTTTCTCTTTATGGTCCTTTTTTTAAAGTCTATTTTGTCTGATATGAGTATTGCTACCCCAGCTTTTCTTTTCTTGTCCATTTGCTTGGAAAATTTGTTTCCAGCCCCTCACTTTTAGTCTGTGATGGTCTTTTGTTCTGAGGTGGGTCTCTTGTAGGCAGCATATGTGTGGGTCATGCTTTCTCACCCATTCAGCTATTCTATGTCTTTTGACTGGAGCACTTACTCCTTTTACCTTCAAGGTTATTGTTGATAGGTACTTGTTCATTGCCATTTTTGTACCTGTATTCCTCTCCTTCTCTCTCTTTTCCTTTCGTCCTTTAAAGCAGTCCTTTTAGCATCTCTTGCAGAGCTGGCTTGGTGGAGGTGTACTCTTTTAGACATCTTTTCTCTTGGAAGCTCTTTATTTGGCCTTCTATCTTGATTGAGAGCCTTGCTGGGTAAAGTAGCCTTGGTTTCAGGCCTTTGGTTCTCATAACTTGGAATATTTCTTGCCATTCTCTTCTGGCTTGGAGTGTTTCCATTGAGAAGTCAGTAGCTAACCTTATTGGGGCTCCCTTGTATGTTACTTCTTGTTTCTCCCTTGTTGCCTTTAAGATTCTCTCTTAGTCTTGGAATTTTGCTGTTTTAATGATAATGTGATATGAAGTGGGTCTCTTTGGGTTTCTCTTGACTGGGACTCTGTGATTCCTGGGTTTGTGTGACTTTTTCTCTCATCAAAGTAGGGAAGTTTTCCCTCATTATTGTGTCAAATAGGTTTCCTATCCATGTTCTTCTTCTCCTTCTGGTATCCCTATTATTCGGATATTATTACACTTCATATTGTCTTGCATTTCTCTTAATCCCTCTTCATTCTTTCTGAGCCTCTTTTCATTTTCTTGCTCTTCCTGGGAGTTTTTTTCTACCTTGTCCTCCAACTCACTAATCTGATCTTCTGATTCATCGATCCTGCTTTTGATTCCTTCAACTGTGCTCTTCAATTCAGAAATTATATTCTTCATTTCCTTTTGTCCCTTGCTCATAGTTTCTATTTCCTGTTTCATGTTGATATAGTTTGCGGTGAGATTGTTGTAGCTCCCATGTAGTTTCTGGTAGCTCATTGTGAGCTCTTTGAACTTCCTGATAACCAGTGCTTTGAATGCAATATCTGATAGTTGACTTGCCTGTATTTCATCTAACATCCTTTCTGAGGGTTTCTCCTTTCCTTTCATTTTGGGATTGTTTCTATGTCTTCCCATTGTTTGTGAGACTCTTCTTGTTAGCCTCGGCTTCTAAAATTGATCTGTTATTACTCCCTGGGTTTATGGTGTGAACTTCTGTGGCAGAATGCCTGTGAGTTTCAGTGGTGCAGTCTTTTTCATTTATCCTGTCGTTCTCTGCTTGCACCTACTCCTTTTGTGTGTGTGTGTGATCAGTTGGAGGAGGAGGCAAAATGGTTTATGACAGTGAGAGAGCATTTTATGATATTTACAGTCACAGCCAGTAGACAGGAGATAGAAGATGTGTGGTTGCCTCTTGTATGCCCCATGCTGGGGACATGGCCCATAACCCAGGCATATGCCTTGACTGGGAATCAAACCCATTACAGTTTTATTCACAGTCTGGTGCTCAGTCTCCTGAACCACACTAGCCAGAGTCCTTTGCCCGCTTTTTAAATTGGGTTGTTTGTCTTCCTAGTGTGAAGTCACGTGAGTTCTTTATATATTTTGGATATCAAACCCTTGTCCAAGGTATTATTGGCAAATATATTTTCCCATATGGTTGGTTCCCTTTTCATTTTGCGGATGTTTCTGTAGTTGTGTAGAAAGTTTTTTTTTATGAAGTCCTATTTGTTTTTTCTTTTTGTGTCTCTTGCTCTAGGAGACATATCAGTGACAATATTACTGTGTGGAATATCTGAGATTTACCTGCCCATGTTCTCCCATAGAGCTTTTATGGTGTTGTGGCTTATATTTAAGTCTTTTGTCCATCTTGAGTTTATTTTTGTGTATGGTGTAAGTTGTTGGTTGAGTTTTATTTTTCTTGCATGTAACTGTCCAGATCTCCCAATTTGTTGAAGAGGCTATTTTTACTCCATTTTGTGTTTATGCCCCCCTTTGTCGAATATTAATTGACCATGAGACTTGGGCTTATTTTTGGGCTTTTCTCTGTTCTGTTCCATTGGTCTATGTGTCTGTTCTTATGCCAGTACCAGGCTGTTTTGATTACAGTGAACTTGTAATATATCAGGTATATGTTCTTTCCTTCTTCTTTTTCAAAATTTCTGCAGCTATTTGGAATTGTTTATGGCTCCATATAAATTTTTGAAATGTTTTTTTCTATATCTGTCAAATATGTCATTGGTATTTTAATAGGGATTGCACTGAATCTGTAAATTGCTTTGGGTAGTATGGACATTTTCAAGATGTTAATTATTTTAATGCATGAATATAGCTTATGCTTCCATTTGTGTCTTCCTTAATTTTTTTTTCAAGACTTCCACCAAGATGGAGGCGTAGGTGGATGTGCCGTGCCTTCTCACACGACCAAGTTTAGAGACAATTAAATATTAGCAACAGAAAACACAGCCAGAACACAGAAAATTGAACTTTTCAGAAGTCTGTTAACAACAAATTCTTCAGCCTGACCAGTAAAGGGCAAAACCAGCGGCTGGTGGAGCGGGGTTGCACAGGAAAATTCAGTCAGACAGACTCAGGCATGCGGAATCCAGGCGCAGAATCCAGGCACAGGGTTGGACCTAGTGAGCGACAGCGAGCAACCAGGCAAGCAACCGTGGGGGAGACAGTGGGGCAGTGGGGCTGCGTGTTGACTGTGGTCATGCATTCATGCGTGGATACACAAGTGAGGGAGTGGGTGATTGGACCAGGACCCAGCGGGTCCCCACATCAAGCGCCAGGGAGGGCACCACCATTTCTCTGCTCTGACCCCACCTCCACATACAGCATCATAACCCAGCGACTCTGAGTGGCCTGGCCCAGGTGAACCACCTAAGACGCTGCTCCTCACCCAGCTGTGAGAAACAGCAGAGGGGGTAGCCATTTCCCCACTCTGACCACGCCCCCGCATACAGCGTCACAACCCAGCAACCTGGGAGTCCAAGGCGCTGCTTCTCACACTTAAAGGGCACGAACAGACCAAAAATGGCTCAAGAAGATCTCAAAGCCCCAGAGCCTATAAATCTAAGCGATGAAGAAATAGCAAAACTCTCAGACACACAGTTTAAAACACTGGTGATCAGGATCCTCACAGAACTGGTTGATTATAGCCACAAATTAGACAAATATATGAAGGTGAAACTAATTGAAATGAATGGAAGTGCACAGGACACCAATAGCAATGAACAGGAAACTGGGACTCAAATCAATGGAGTGGACCAGAAGAAAGCAAATAATGGCCAAACAGAAAAGAGTCAAGAAGCAAGAATTCAAAGAAATGAGGAGAGTCTTAGGAACCTCCAGGACATCTTTAAATGCTCCAACATCTGAATTATAGGGGTACCAGAAGGGGGAAAGGAACAGCCACCAGTGGAAAACTTATTTGAACAAATAATAAAGGAGAATTTCCCCAATCTGGCAAAGGAAATAGACTTCCAGGAAATCCAGGAAGCTCAGAGAGTCCCAAAGAAGTTGGACCCAAGAAGGAACACACCAAGGCACATCATCATTACATTAGCCAAAATTAAAATGAAGGAGAGAATCCTAGAAGCAGCAAGAGCTAAGGGGACAGTCACCTACAAAGGAGTCCCCATCAGACTGTCAGTGGATTTCTCAAAAGAGACCTTACAGGCAAGAAGGGGCTGGAAAGAGATATTCCAAGTCATGAAATCCAAAGACCTACAACCAAGATTGCTCTATCCAGCAAAACTTTCATTTAGAATGGAAGGACAGATAAAGTGCTTCTCAGATAAGATCAAATTCAAGGAGTTCATCATCACCAAGCCCTTATTATATGAAATGTTAAAGGGACTTATCTAAGAAAAAAGAAGTTAAAAAAACATGAACAGTGAAAGGACAGCAAACTCACAGTTATTAACAACCACACCTAAAACAAAAGCAAACTAAAAGGACAGCTAGATCAGGAGTGGAAACATAGAAATGAAGATCTCAAGGAGGTTTAGCAACAGGGGAGTGGAAGGAGGAGAAGAGGGGAGAAGATACAGAAAATAAGTAGCATAGATGGTAGATAGAAAATAGATGGGGGGCAAGAATAGTATGGGAAATACAGAATCTAAAGAACTTGAGACACATGGTCATAAACTAAAGGGAGGGTAATGGTGGGGATGGGGAGGTAGGGTGGAGGGGAATGAAGGGGGGAATAGAACAACTGTAACATCATAATCAATTAAAAAATTAAAAATTTTTTTTTCAGTGTTGGTAGTTTTCTGAGGACAGGTCTTTCAACTCCTTGGTTAGGTTTATTCCTAGGTACATTATTTTTCTTGTTGCTATATCAAATGAGACATTTTTCAAAGAAAACTTTTTGATTCTTCATCTCATTCTTGATCCATTCATTGTTTAATAGCATGCTATTCAATCTTCACAAATTTAAGTGTTTCAGAGTTTTTTACTTGAGGCTGGTTTGTAGTTCCTGGCCCCTGTGATCTGAGAAAATGCTTTGATATGATTTCAGTTTACTTGAATTTGTTGAGGCTTCTTTTGTGTCCTATCATGTGGTCTATTTTTAAAAATGTCCCATATGCACTTGAAAATAATGTATATTTTGCTTCTTTGGGATGAAAGGTTCTATATATATCAGTTAAGTCCCTTTGATCTAGGGCATTGTTCAATTCCTTATTGATATTTGTTTGGAATATCTACACATTTTTGGCTAGTGGGGTGTTAATATTCTGTGGTATAAGTGTGTTGCTGTGTATATTTTCCTGAACTCCTCCAAGACTTTCCTAATATATTTGGATGCTCCTGTGTTGGGTGCATATATGTTTATAATGCTTTCGTCTTCTTGATGGATTCTTCCCTTGAGTATTATGAAGTGTCCTTCTGGGTCTCTTTTCTTTGGCCCTTGTTTTGAAGTCTATTTCATCTAATATGTGTATTGCTACCCCGGCTTTTTTCCCCCTGTTTATTGGCTTAGAATATTTTTATTTAGCTCTTCACTTTCAGTCTGTGTAGGTCTTTTGTTCTGAGGTGAATCTCTTGTAGGCAACGAATGTGTGAGTCATGGTTTCTTATCCATTCAACTATTCTGTCTTTTGATTAGAGCATTTAATTCATTATCATTTAAGATTATTTATGATCTTGTTCAGTTTTCCCCCTTTGTGCCTGTGTTCCTCTCTATCTCACTCTTTTTGCTCCTCTCTTAAGGCAGTCCCTTAGCGTATCTTGCAGTGCTGGTTTGGTGGAGGTGTATTCTTTCAGCCTTCTTTTATTTGGAAAGCTCCTTATTTGACCTTTCATTTTGGTTCAGAGCTTTGCTGGATAGAGTAGTTTTAGTTTCAGGCCTTTGCTTTTCATTATTTGGAATATTTCTTGCCATCCCCTTCTGTCTTGTAGTGTTTCTGTTGAGAAATCAGCTGCTAGCTTTATGAGAGACCCTTTGTATGTTACTTCCTGTTTCTCCCTTACTGCTTTTAAGATTCTCTCTTTGTCTTAAAAACTTGACATTTTGATTATGATGTGTTTTGCAGTAGGCCTCTTTGGGTTCATCTTGACTGGGCACCTGTGTGCTTCCTGAACTGGTGTAGTTTTTCCCCTCTGCAGGTTTGGAAAGTTTTCTGTCATTATTTTTTAAAACAAGTTTTCTATCCCTTGCTCTTCTTCTCCTTCTGGTTTTCCTATTATATGGATTTATAATGCTTCATGTTATCTTGCAGTTCCCTTAACCCTAACCCTTCTTCATTATTTCTGAGTATTATTTTCATTTTCTGCTCTTTCTTAGAGTTTTTTCTACCTTTTCCTCCAGCTTGCTGATTCGATCCTCTGCTTCATTTAGCCTGCTTTTGATTCCTTCTACTGTGTTCTTCAATTTAGAAATTGTATTCTTCATTTCCTTTTGGCTCTTATTGATAGTTTCTATGTCCTTTTTCATGCTGATATAGTTTGCAGTAAGTTCCTTGTAGTTTCCCTGTAGTTTTTGATAATTCTCATTGTGGTACTTAAGCTTCCTTATAACCACTGATTTGATCTCAATATCTGATAGTTGACTTACTATCAAATAGTTTATTTCATTTAGCACTCTTTGTGAGGATTCTTCCTTTCCCTTCCATTGGGGGTTGTTTCTTTGTTTTCCCATTATTTGTGAGACTCTTCTTGTTTGTTCCTGCTTCTGAAATTAATATGTTTTTACTCCCTGAGTTTGTAGTGTGGACTTCTGTGGTGGGAGACCTGTGAGACTCATTGGTGCAGGCTCCTTGATCTATGTAACATGATGCTTTTAGATGCTCTTCATGCCATTTATTTTGGCTCTCTGGATATAATTGTGTTTTGATTGCCGTTGGGTCATTCTTTGGTGGATCCTTCCCTCCATCTGGTTGACTGAGAGTCACTCTGCTCATCACGTCTTGTATGCTGTTGTACAGGTGCTGTCAGAACAAAACCACAAAACCCAGGGAACGAATGCACATCCACAAAAATAGCTCCCCCCAGCAATTCCACTATCAACAGCAAATGAGCCAGTATTCATGAGGGTGTAAAGAGATTAAGACTATGATAAGAGAGAAATAAACTATAGTATAAAATCTAGTTACTTTATATGCACAAACTTGATGGACAAGAAATGAATGTTAAAAATTATGTGGGAAAGAAAATATCACAAATAATGGAGAAGACCACAGTGGATTTTGTTTCAGTAGCCTCTAGTATTTACCACTGTTTATTCTTTCTGGATCCTCCTCTGGTGATGTCAGATGGTGACCTCATTTGACTCTAGGCAGCCTGCTCAGAGACTTCCAGGGATCTACTTGTGGCTGTCTCCTTCAGTTGTTAATCTAGTCAGTCTACACTCAGCAATCAGGCTTAAGCACCACAGAGCCAGGGCCGAGTTTGTTCTGGGGTGGAGTTATAGTTTTCCCCCAGGCTGCTGCTGCTCAGAGGAAAGTAGTCTGCCTGAGAAGAATGGCTGCTGTGGTCTGGGAGATGACTCAGCACCAGGATCCCTAATCTACTGTTTCATGTCTCTCCCCAAAACTTCCATTCTCAGTCTCTCCTCAGGTGTCTCTAGCCCACTTTGCCCCCTACCTTTGCCAGAACCCTTGGTAAGTGCCTGCAAATGAAAATTTGTTGTGTTGGGCCTTTAAATGGCTCTTTTTTTCTCCAGCTGTCCATCTCTGGCACAGAGCAACCCTGCCGCTTTTTGCAGCTGGTTGTTATTTGTGTATTTTGGGGGGCTTTGGTGCTCTAGGCTGGGGATCCTAACTTAGGGTTTAGATCCCACACTTCTCAGGGGGATCCAACTGGCTGCTCAATTATCCCTCTGGCACTGCTGCCTGTGGGCGCCCAGTCAGCCTTCTCTATTCTCCACCACATTCCTTACCCATCAGTTTGTGCTGAAGGTGGTTGTTCTGTCTGTCTGAGGTTATAAGTCTTCTTTCTCCCTGTTGTTCAGTTGGTTTTTCTGGGTGGTTTCTCCACAGTTTAGTTGTAATTCCTGATTGATGCTGGAAGGAGATTAGCATGGCTTCCATTTACTCCTCTACCATATTGCTGTCTATGTGAATCTTATTTTAAAACAAGAAAAAAATTAGAAAAACCAACATATTACTTTGTATAAAAATTGCACCAAAAATACACTGGCAGTGTATGTGAATGTGAACTTATTCACACCATTGGCACATCCATAATAATTATGTGAGAGCAGAAGCAGTGTCCAACCATTTACCCACTTTGTTTCCTTTATTCACTCTCTGAACATGTACCACTGTTTTCCTGGGCCAGGCCCTTGTGGAGGAGTGATGGGGCCATTGAGAAGCACAATGATCTCATCCTGACTATCTCTCTGGAACTCAGGGATCCATAAGATACATGGACAAGAGCACAAATAAGCACTCCTGGACATGTATCAGCATGAAGAAGAGTTGGAGGTGAGATTTCAGAGGAGGCCCACTGTGTCCACCTGTGTAGGTTGGAATGACATTGCGGCAAGATGACCAATGAGCTTGGCTGCAAAGAAGAGGAAGGAGCAGGTTCATAGAGAAAGAGAGAGAGCATCCCAAGTGGTGACCATGTGCGCAGACACAGGGAGGCAGGAGAAAGTTTTTATTTTGTTTATTTAATTTTAGAGAAAGAGGAAGAGAGGGAGGGAGGAAGAGAGGGAGCGAAACATCAATATGAGAGAGAAACATCAATTGATTGCCTCTTGCACACTCCTCAACCAGAGATGGAACCCATAATATAGGAATGTGTGCTGATCAGAAATTGAACTGGTGACCTTTTGCTTTTTAAGGCAATGCCAGTCCAACTGAACAACACCAGTCAGAGCCAACTTCAACTCATGACAGACCAAGATTCTGGAGAGTACAGTGTATGTGGACTTGGGATAACAAGGACCAGGAGAGCAGGAGGTCATGGGGAAGGTGAGATGACACAGATGGTGGCTTTTCTGAAGAGCTGATGTATTTTTTTGGTGTCTTTCCTCCAGAGCCTCGGTAAAAAGAGGGCAGGAAGGCTCAGGACACTGGGGAGGGGCTGAGAAGTCACCCCCACCAGGTGCCCAACACTGTGGTTGCTCCTTCCTTGCTCATACTTGTGGGGCAGCAGCTGGTCTCATGTTGTTTTCCTGGGTTCCTATCTGCACTTGCAAAGAGAGAAAGGTTGGGAGCTGTCCAAGGTCCCTCAGTTCCAGGAACAGAGTAAGGACAGTCCAGTGCCTTCCTGACTGGACAGGGGCTTCTGTGACTCTCATCCTTCTCCGTCAGCACTGTCCCCACCACAACTCTTCCCTCCCAGGAAGCAGGGAAGGCAGTCGGGATGACTCAGACAGAAGATTTTCCCTGTGTGCCCCGAGGAAGAATGAACCTGGAGTTTCAGGTGGATTTCTGCTAAGATAAAACTCCCACGAGCAGGAAAAGAGCCAATGAGGGAAGGGTCCTCTTTATTCAGATCCATGTCTGGTGCCCATGGGAGGGTCACAGACTATCCAATTTCCCTGGAAGCCCCTCCTCTTTCAGGGGAAGGCCACAAGGCCATAAATGTTAATATTTATAAGTCTCCTCAATGGGGGAAGAGGCACTGCTCTCACCTGCTCCCCTCAGAGACCTTTAGGAAATGTCTCTGTGTGGGGGGTGTACTTTGGCTCCATCAGTGACTTTCAGAACGTGGTGAGGGGTGAGAGGTCGTAAACGTGGGGAAGGCTCAGGACTGTCCTACATAACAAGGAATTTTCCACTAAATGCCAGTGTCAGCTCCTCAGAAGAAATGAATCAACTATTTTCTTTATGTCCCATATCTTCAGGTGACAAAGGATATATTTGTTTACTTGTTTGTCTTCTGCCCCCACACCTTTTAGAAAGGAAGCTCCGTGAGAGCAGGGTCTGCTATGTGCACAGCTGGGGTTTCCGTCTCTGTCACTAGAAGCAGCCATTAGCCTACGCTGCTGTTTCCACCAGCATTTACAGGTGGAAAGAGCAGTGTAGGAGTGTCCCAGGGCCTCTCACCTGGTTTCTGATCTGTATTTGTTATTTTGCCCTTATTTAAATGACATTGTGCTACAAATAAGGTCTGTCCCTACTTTTTTAGTTCATCCTCATCACTGTTTAGCCGTACACTTACAGAGTATGTGGATCTAGTTCAGTGGTTCTCATCCACATGGATTCTTCCCATCAGCAATGTGGGGCAGTGTCCGCAGGTGAATTTGGTTGTCAGGACTGTGGGTGACCTGTTGGTGCCTCCTGGACAAGGATGTGGTCCAAAGCTGAAACTCCTTCTGTAGACCAAAGTCTTCCTCTGTGAGTTTAAATGAGAAAGAATGTGACAATCTATGTGATAATGAAGCAGGAGCCTCTTAACAGTGGGTGAGAACAAATCTGTATGTTCAACTTGGGCAAATGGTGCAGGTGGGGCAGGTGAGCCTTCCTGGTAAGTCCGCATTCTGGGGAGAAGGCAGGAAGGAGTGGGTAGGCAGGGGGAGGGGGAGGGGTTGATAGAAGCAACATCTCCCCAGTGTGGACAGGAGGACAGTTCATGTGCAAAGGGATCCTGCGTCCCTCCCCCTGGGTCACACAGAGGCCTTGGGCCCCCAGCTTCCAGGCAGACAGGCCAGGAGCCCCCATGGTGACCACCACCTCACTGATGGCTGGGGTAGGAGCCTGGGGGTCCTCGCTTCACAGGAGTGAGAGAGGCCGAGGCAGCTGAGGTCTGAGCTGGGTTGGGGGTGATGGGACACAGGCCACTTCTGGGTTTGATGCCCTTGGGGCTGGCAAAGGTGAGGAGTGAGGCATTGAAAGGGGTGGGAGGGCAGGGCTGGGGTGCTGCAGCTGTGACTGGATGGGATGACAAGGGGTCCCCAATCTCCTGTTGGGGGCCCCAAGAGGATTCCAAATGGGAGGGGCAGAGTGTCCACAGGAAGTGCAGAGCTGGATGCTGGCCAACTGAGATCTTGTGATTCCAAACAAATGCCTCTGCTTGGTGGGCTCCACAGGGTAAGACCAGAGTCTGGGAGCCTCACAATCCTGTCAGTGGGAGCTGGTAGAGGTGGCCCGTAGTGGCCTGTGACCCAAAGCAATGAGATGAGGGCCCAGCAGGGTGAAAGCAGCTGGGACTTGATTGTCCAGAGGTTCCAGGGGGGATGACCCAGAAGGTGGGTATCTTCAGTGGAAAATGCCCCCCAACCCCACATCCCCTGATGTAGACTCAGGTCAGGCCTGAGCCCTGGTGTTGAGTCCTCAGCCAGCTGAGTGTCTGGGCCCTGGGCTGGTGCGTCTGGGCAGCAGATGGTCAGAGATGAGGATGGCAGGTGTCAGGTTGTGTCTCTTCCTCCCAGACAGAAGTCAAGGCTTCTGCTCAGAGGCCACCTGGGCTCAAAAGAGGGACCTCCTGATTTCTCATCAGGGGCTTCATGGGAATGGCCTCCACCCTACCCCATATCCTGCCCTCACTGTGGGGCTCTGGATGCAGAGGGGTTCTTCTCAAAGCTGGACCTCCTTTCTCACTGCCTGAGGGCTCAGTGTGGTCTCCCTGTGGTCTGGTTGCTGAGGTCTCACTGAGGTCTGGTTGCTGCTCCGATGGTGGGGGCCTGCAGGTCTGGGTACATGCTCTGACTGTATGGGGGGTCCCCTTGTGCTCAGAGGAGCGATCCTGATGTTTGACTTCCACACTCCTCTCTTGGTGCAGAGCAGACCCAACTCTACCCCACGTAACCCTCCCGGCATCAGCATCAGAGAAAGGGGCTGGTGATAGAATTGGAGCCATGCATGGGAAAGTGTCTCCAAGCCTTTGTGACCCCCACTGCTAGCAGCTGCAGAGCTAGTACCACTGTATCTTGGCAGGTGGTTTTTGGACTGGTGGGATCGGCATCCCAATGGATTCGGTAGAGCTTGGGCACAGCTCAGGCTCAGGAGGACACAAGCCCTGCCCCTGCTGTTACCCTGGGGAGCAGGCAGTGTTGTTGGTGCTTTGGAGCAGGATTTGGCTTCCAGAGGTCGCCAAGTACTTGGATGTCACTTGAATGATGTGCAGAAGGTTTCTGGTGTCATAGGTCACACCAGGCTGTGCCCTGGGGGACAGGGTGACAGCAGGGCTCAGGGCACCCCAATAGTAGAGTCTCGGGAGGTTGTCTCTGGGGGAGGGGTTAGGAGCTGCCTCTAGCCTTGTGTTTGATATTTCTAAGTATACTTTATTTTTCTTTCTTTTTATTTTAAGTATACTTTATTAATTATGCTATTACAGTTGTCCCAATTATTTTTTTCCCTTTATTCCCCCTCTTCCCTGCACCTCACCTCCAGCATTCACTCCCCTTTAGTTCATGTCCATGGGTCATACCTATAAGTTCTTTTGCTTCCATTTCCTATGCTGTTTTTAACCCCTTCACCATCTATTTTTGTATTTATCATTTGTGCTAGTCATTCCCTGTAACTTTCCCCCATTCTCCCTCCTCGCCCTCCACTCCACATTATCTCCATTCCTGTGATTCTGTTCCTGTTCTAGTCATTTGCTTAGTTTTTTGTTTTGTTTCTTTAGGTTCAGTTTGTTAACATTTTACTGTTCATATTTTTGATCATCTTCTTTGTCTTAGGTAAGTCCCTTTAACATTTCATATAATAAGGGCTGGGTGATGATGAATTCCTTTAACTTGACCTTATCTGGGAAGCACTTTATCTGCCCTTCCATTCTAAATGAAAGCTTTGCTGGGTAGAGTAATTTTGCATGTAGGTCCTTGCCTTTCATGACTTTGAATACTTCTTTCCAGCCCCTTCTTGCCTGCAAAGTTTCTTTTAAGAAATCAGCCGATAGTCTAATAGGAACTCCTTTGTAGGTAACTCTCTTGTTTTGTTGTGTTTAAGATTCTCTTCTTATCTTTAATCTTGGCTAATATAATTAGGATGTGTTCCTCCTTGGGTCAAATTTCTTTGGGACTCTCTAGGCTTTCCAGACTTCCTGGAAATCTATTTCCTTTGCCATTTGGGGAGATTCTCCTTTATTATTTTTTTCAAATAAGTTTTCAATATGTTGCTCTTTCTCTTCTTCTCCTTCTGGCACCCCTATGATTTGGATGTTGGAATGCTTAAAGTTGTACCAGAGGTTCCTAAGTGTCTCTTTATTTTTTTTTTTTTGAATTCTTGTTTCTTCATTCTGTTCTGGTTGGATGTTTATTTCTTCTTTTTGCTCCAAATCATTGATTTGAGTCACGGTTTCCTTCCCTTCACTGTTGGTTCCCTGTATATTTTGCTTTATTTCATTTTGTGTAGCCTTCATTTTACGACCACACTCAACCAATTCTGTGAGCATCCTGATTACCAGTGTTTTGAACTCTGCACCAGATAGGTTGGCTATCTCCTTGTTGCACAGTTCTTTTTCTGGAGTTTTGATTAGTTCTTTCATTTGGGGCATATTTTTTTGTCTTGGTGCACCTGTTGTGTTGTAACAGGACAGAGCCTTAGGTATTTGCCAAGGCGGGGTAACCCATGGTGCTGCATTGTGGACCTGTCTGTTGGGGAGGGGTCAGAGAGTGAAGAATGGCGCTCGCTTGTTCTGTTTTAGCCCTACTTTCCAGTGAATTCTCCTGTGAGACCGAGAGTTTCTCCTACCTTTACAAGCCCTGCAGTGTTTTACAGCTAGAGGTTTTGAGACTTCAGTTTCCCATTCAGCCAGCCCTGCCTCGCCAGCATGATGCCCTGTCTTGCTGCAGGTTCTCTCTGCCTGGCTGCTTGTCTATGCCTATCTTACCGGTTTGGATGAATGTTTCTTTAACTCCTTGTTGTCAGAGTTCCATGCATTTTGATATTCTGTCAGTTCTGGTTGTTCATTGTTTTAAAATTGGTTGTTATTTTTCTTTTGGTTGTGCAAGGAAGTGAAGTGTTTATACCTATGCCTCCATCTTGGCCGGCCCACTGATATGTTTTTTAAAGATTTTACTTATTTATTTTTAGAGAGGGGAAGGGAAGGAGAGTGGAAGAGAAACACCAGTGTGTGGTTGCCTCTCCAGCTCCCCCTCCTGGGGACCTGGCCTGCAACCCAGGCATGTACACTGACTGGGAATCGAACCAGCGACTCTTTGGTTTGTAGGCTGGTGCTCAGTCCACTGAGCCACACCAGCCAGGGCTTGTATTTTATATTTAAAGGGAGAAAGGATCACTTATATCTGGTCCCAATAATTATAGCCAGCTGCTTCAGGATGGCAGGAAGACACACTGACTAGAAGGCACTCCCTTTCTACAATACATGGTAAAAGTGAAAGTAAAGCACTGGAATGCTCTCTTAACAAAAAAAGAAGTAACTTAGTTTTACCAGTAATGTCACATATATACTTCTAGTTCATTATTAATGTCACTTTTTTGCAAGTTAGCTCTTAAGGAAATGGCAGAAGTGGCCTACACTTTATGTTTCTGCTTAGGAATGTTGATGTTACATAGACTCTCCTATGATTTTAAGCTTCCATAAGTTCATATAGATCATCTTCTGTGAACACTAATGCAGTTTCTCTGCACGTTTCTGTCACTCATACTTGTACACAGAGAGTCGCATGTCCCCCCAGAGCTGGAACACACTGAATACTGTGAGAAAAGAAAGGCACCCAAATGCTTAGGTAATGACCATGGCACCCAAGGTCAGGCCTGTGCTGGGTGGTGAGGGAGGTTCTGTCGGGGCCTGAGGGAGCAGGTGGTGTCTGGGCTTTGCCATCAAGGCCAGATCAGGACCCAGGATGTGGGAGTGTGAGGTCCTGCCTGACCCCACCTCTCAGGACTCCATTGTTGGGTTGTCTGTGGGGGCTCTGTCTCCCCTCCTCCTCCCTGCAGTACAGGAAAGGGACCCAGAGCCCCTTCATGGAGAGTTGGACCCCAAATGAGCACAGGAGGGGCAGCGCAGGTGGACGTGAGGAGAGACCTTCATTCCTGGGGGTGGGAGCTGGGTGGTGATGGGCAGATGGGAGGCCCACAGCTGGCTGAGCAGCTGCAGCTGAGTCAGGGCCCAGAGTGTTTCCTCTGGAGAATCCAGCCTTTCCCTGCCAACATTCATGTACTTCCCATCTCAGTTCTTTTGGCTAAAGCCCCTCAGTCCTCATCCTTGACTCAGTCTCACATCAACGCTCAGTCCCTCTTGTCCTTGGGCAGCTCTGACTGCCCAGTTGCCCAGGACTCCCAGGTCTGCAGAGTGGTCACTGCTGCCCCCACCAGTGTGGAGGCCCAGCCCTGTCTTCCTGGACAGCAATGGGAGCAGGCTCCTAGGGTCCAGGTCCTGAGTACCAGTCACCTGCCAGGAGGTGGCAGCAGCTGAACAAAGGAGAGATGCAGAGAGAACTGTTACCACCCTGTGAGTCTGCAAGTGGACCCGTGGGGGAGGAACCCAGGAACTGACTGAGCTTCGTGTGAATTCGGATGTCAGCAGTGTGGTGGGGTGTGCCTTGGGACTCTAATAGAGAGTTCTGGATATTTTTTAATTTTGAAGGACAGGCTTTGAGTTTGGAGTTAGAGGTTTCCCTTGATTTTTATCATCAACCTCAGTCCCATCCACTTGGGGCACAGACTGCAAATTCTGCTGCTGCTTCAGGGTGGGTGCCGGGACCCTCTGTATTCCCAGGGCTGCAGAGAGATGTGTTTCCTGGTGGGAATAGTGCGCCTTCCTGGACAGCAGTGCCCAGCAACCTGGTACCCTCCCCCTCCCTGCAGCCCTGTCCCTCCCAGCCCCATCTCAGCCCCCACAGCAGATTCTGAGTCGACTGCCTCAGTGTCACTGTGTGGGCCATTCACTCCTGTTGCTCTGCTCCTGATGCCTGCCTGGTGCTGTCCACGTGACCATGAGATTCCCTGAAGGTTGTGTGTGTGTGTGTGTGTGTGTGTGTGTGCATGTGAGCCCTGCACACATGTGAAGACTCAAGGTAAGAGAATTTGAGAGCCATTTAATGAGTATCTATTTTAAATGCAAGGATTCATGGTTAGGTGTTCTGCATCTAGTTAACAAAGTTTCACGTTATAGAAGGAATCACTCTTCTTAACCAGCCTTCCTTACTCCCTCCTTTCCTTCCATCTCAACACACCCACCTTTTTGCCTGCCCCTTACAGCTCTTCCCACATTTCCTGCCTTGTTTATCTCAGGCTTGGCCATAAGAACATGGAGTCCAGGGATCTCCATATCAAAAGGCACCCCAGGTAATTCTCAAGAACACTGAGAATTTTTTGAGAAGCATTTTCCTAAATAGTGTGTTTTAAGGTTGCATCAGTAGGACTGGTGTTGCCATATTTGGGGCAGGAGCATGAGGAGATAATCAATTGAGACTCCTGTGATTCTTGCTTGAATAACCAGGTGTATGGAAAGACCTTTAATAGAATGAGATGGATGCAGAGTGAGCCTGCGTGGAGGCCCGAGTTGAACTTTTAAATTGCGTGTACAGTTAAGATGGTGGAAAGTGAATGGTTTCCCCAAGTGAGCATGATCCCAGCTTAGAAGAGAGGCCAGAGAGGAGTGGCAGGTGCAGTGCATTCAGACTGGTGATTCTTACATGTTGGCCTGAGCCTTGAAGTCTCCAGACACTCCATATGAGATGTGGATGAATTTGATGGACAGTGGGACAGCTAACAGGCCTCAAATGGCACCTTCCTGGGTTGCAGCACATCGTGCTGTTTCCTGGATGTCCTGCTGGTGGCAGCACTGTCCTGTGTGTGACAGCTAAAGAGTCAGAGGGACCTGGTCAGGTAAGTACTAACTACTTGCTTTCCCCCATTTTCCTTGTTTTTGGTGTTATATTGTGATTAATTGCATGCCTGTACTTTACTGGCCCAAATAGAATGAAAATAATTCAAACTGCATTTTGTCCTTACTATCTTTTGTTTCTTGTTCTCATGCAACTTGAATATGTTAAAAAAAATAAAGTTCTACCATCACCATTATACTGGCAGAAGCAAATAAATACCCTTTTGCTCACAAGATTTATTCTTCCTTTGACCTCAGACACTGTTTCTCCCAACACAGTTGTGAACAATAACGGGGACTGATGGAACATGGACTGGGGAATGATAAAACACAGCCCACGACTCTGCTCCTCACACCGCACACGCCTCCATCTCATGGAGTTGGCGGCCATTGCTCCTTGGAGCCCTGTGACCAGCCATGCCCTGGGGAACCGTCAGCCTCACTCTAGAGGTCCTGTGCTGCCTGAAAAATGACAGGAATGTTGGTTTTGTAAGAGTTATCGTGGCCTAAGGAACATCGTCAGTTTTCTTCTGGTGACCAACATCCCAGAAAAACTTGTTTGGTTACATTTCTAAAACGTTAGACCTATGGGGTATCTACCGACTTATCTTTATCTGAGATCCCAGGTTTAAAAAGTTCTTCCAGATACCTATAATTTAGTTTAGGTTTTTGAGACATCTTTGGCTTGTGAAAGGACAGATTTTTATAGAGAATGACAAAAGAGTCTGGAAGTATTATTTGGAAAAAGGGTCATTTTGCTCATGAACTACCAGTTGCCTTATTTCTGACTGTGACTCAGTTTGTCAGTATAAAGCACACTTTAAAAGTTTGAATTTTACTGCATATTTGACACCATAAGAGTTTATCAAGTCTCCTGTTTCTATCATCACTGGTGAAAATGGGTAAAATTTGTTGTATTGTACTTCTTCACCCAGGACTCTCATATTTTATTAAAGTAGTTGATGCTCCTACAGTTCCTTGCACCCCTTGCTGTCATTGACTCGCCTGGTAATTCCAGCCATCAGAACTCCCAGGGCCTCCCAGGCAGGCTACAGGCTCTGAAAAGCCACCATCCTGGGCCATGAGTGCCCCTGCATGCACTTGGTAGGTGCCCAAGAATGCAAGATCCTAACTGTCTTTACCTGGCACTTCTCAGACTTGTGTTTGCAGTGAGCAACATTGAAGGGTGAGGTGGTGCCTTCCTCTGGGACAAGGAGCAGGTGATTTACTGTCTCCCACACAGCAGCAGGTTCCCCATGCTCCATGTTCCTCTGTTACAGTGTAGATTCACGGCCCTGGGCCTCTCTGCTTTGCTGTGGAACCAGGAAGGAAGCAAGGGGACCAGATACAGGAGGTGGTCATTCTTGCAGAGCCAAGGGAAATAAGATCCTTTGTCTCTGACCCTGGAATCTTGTCTTCTGCCAGCAAGTACCTGTAGGACAGTAACAGGCAAACTTATTAGCTTATAAATAAAATTAAATAAAATCAAATCCCAGACCCAACAAGGGCCACAAAGACCATCTAGTTGTGACAAACTATAGCCTTCTACCCAGTTCAGCTGTGTTATTACATCTTGTGTTGAGAAAAAGCAGAGGATTCCATTGTCTTAGTGGTGCTAGGGCTGCTTCTGGTATGTTGCATGTCTGGTGAGAGAATCACTAAGGAAACATGACTTTTACCTTAGGAGCTTTGCTGATTGGGCTCAACTAACCAAGAGAATCCTGTTAGTGTTTCAGGGGCAGGAGGTAGTGATCATACCTGCTCTGTAGCATTACACTTATATGTCACAACCTGCGTGGTTGTGCTGAGGACCTTTAGTCTGTAAAATGTTCCATCCCCATTCCCAACTTCACATTAGAAAACCTCCTTCAAAATCTTGACCTCTTCCAGGTAAGATCGCTTTTTTTCCTGGCCCCCAAGGTTGCTCTTTACCTTTTGCTTTGGAAATGGTTTTTCCTGTTGCTTTTCTTGTCTGAAATTCATCTTTGTAAGCTGAAATTTTTTAGTTTTCTAAATTACTGGTACCATCCTCTTTAAGATTGACCATGATGGACTGAATTACTTCTCCAAAACTTATGTAGAAGCCCTAATGCAAGGGTCTCAGAATGTGGCTATATCTGGAGATAAGGTCTTTAAAGGAGTAACTAGGGGTGGGCCTGAATCCAGTCTGACTGACTTCCTTCTAAGCAGGGGAGACTAGGAACTGAGACAATCAAGTGAAGACACAGTGAGGAAGTGTTGCAGCTGGAAGCCAAGGAGAAGGGCATCCGAAGAAACCAAAGCAATTGGTAACTTCATCTCAGACTTTTAGCCTCTAGAATTGTGAGAAAATAATTTTCTTTGGTATTTTGTCATGGCAGCCCAGCAAACAAATATATTCACCATATGGTTCTTACAGTAAGAAACTTGAGTAGATGGAGTAAAAAACTCCATTCTTACTACTCTTAAAAATAAAGCAAATTCAGTAACAATAAGTCATTATTATGGTTGCCTATTTTAATATTTCAGACTGGGGCCACACAAACACTCCTAGAGCAATTGTGCGGGCCAGGTCTTTGGATTTTCATTGTCCCTTTCCATGGCTGAGCAAAGAAATGGCGGTTTCTGAGTCCTAATTCACAGAGTGAGAACTAAAGAATACAAGGCTCACTCCATCCTGTGGCTTTGACCCTGCCATTTCGACCATGGGGAACTTTAGCCTTCACCACCTAAATGGTGAGACTGTGATTTTAGGCATGTCCCTTAGTCACCTCATGCCCCCAGTTTCCTCAGATGTAAAAAGGGGCTGATAGTACCTACATCACGGGTCGTGGCAAAGATTAAATGAGCTAATGTATGTATTTAGAACAGAGCCTGGCTCAGATGATATGACATATGTTCAGAGACAGTTGTGTATGATATAAGGTCTTTCTTTCTTTAAAAACTTTATTTATTTTATTTTTAGAGAGAGGGGAAGGGAAGGAGAAAGAGAGAGAAACATCGATGTGTGGTTGCCTGTCCCACGCCCCCTACTGGGGACCTGGCCTGCCACCCAGACATGTACCGTGACTGGGAGTGGAACCGGAGACTCTTTCATAGGCTGGTGCTCAATCCACTGAGCCACACCAGCCAGGGCTGATGTAAGTACTTTAAAGCAATGTGAACGAGTTGGTGTATTCTAAGAGCAACTGGGACCACTGAAAGGTCTTATGCTGAAGTGAGGCAGTACCTAAAGTTTTAAAGATGGCTCTCACCACTTGTGGAGACCGGATTTGGGTGGACCAGAAGTAAAGATGAGAGAGGATGGTGGCTCAGACTGGCCTTTTGGCAACAGAGGTGGACAGAAAGAGTGGACCAAAGATTGACAGCTCCCGTTCAGGTGGAACTGATAGGACTTGTTCTCGGATTGGATTTGGAAGGAGTTGAGAGGAAAAGGAGGAATCAGAGCTCACTCCCAAGCTTTTGGTTTGATCAGTGGTGTGTGTGTGTGTGTATGTATGTGTGTGTGTGTGTGTGTGAGGATAATGTTACCAATTTATGCTATGGAGAACACTAGAAAAACATTGAGGGGAAAAAAACTCCCAAGAAACTCATTTTAGACATAAAACATTGAGATGCCTAGACAAGGGAAATATTTTAGACACTCGTTCCATGGAGACCTTACTCAGCCTATAAAGATGGGCTAATTTCTTTTCGTCTCTCTAACTGGTTATTTTCCCAGTCTTTCATTCCACTCTTAAACCCTGATATGACAGATTTATTTATAATTTGTCTTGGTTCCCAGAAGCCTGGCAGTTTTAATTTTTTATTTTATTCTTTAAAGAATTTATTTATTTATTTTTAGAGAGAGGGGAAGGGAGCAGGAAAGAGAGAGAGAAATATCAATGTGTGAGAGAAACATCAATTGGTTGCCTCTTGAACGTGCCAACCTGGGAACCTGGCCTGCAGTCCAGGCTTGTGCCCTGACTGGGAACTGAAGTGGTGACCTTTTGGTTTTCACAGGCTGGTGCTCAATCCACTGAGCCAAGCCAGTCAGGGCTGGCCTTTTTTAAAATTTAAATTTTATTTTTCAATTACAGTTAACATTGAATATCATTTTGTATTAGTTTCAGGTACACAACATAGTGGTTAGACAATCATATACTTTACAAAGTGGTCCTCCGATTTTCAAGTACCTACCAGGCATCATACATAGCAATACAACGTTACTGACTATTTCCCCTATGATGTATTTATTTATTTGTTTGTTTGTTTGTTTATTTACTTATTTATAAAATCCTTACCTGAGGACATGCTTATTGATTTTAGAGATAGAGGGAAAAAGAGAGAGAGAGAGAGAGGCAGGCATGAAAAAGAAACTTCGATGGGTCGCCTACCGTATGCACCCTGACTGGGGATCAAACACACAGTCAAGGTATATGCCCTGACTGAGGATTGAACCTGTAGCCTTTTGTTGTACAGGACTGTTCTCCAACCAGGACTGAGTCACCTGATCCAGGTCCTATGTGTACTTTACATCCTCGTGACTATTTTGTGACTACCAACTTGTACTTTTTAAACCTTTCAGCTTTTTCATCCCCCCAACCACCCCTGCCTCTGGCAACCATCAGTCTGATCTATGTGTCTATAAGTCTGTCTCTACTTTCTTTATTCACTTACTTTACTCTTTAGATTTCACATATAAAGTAAGTGAAATCATAGGTATTAGTCTTTCTCTGACTGACTTACTTCACTGAGCATAATACCTGCGATGTCCACCCAATCTGTCAAATGATAAGATTTCAGTTTTTTATGACCTAGTAACCTCCCGTTGTATATATGTGTCACATCTTTGTCCACTTGTCTGTTGATGGGTACTTGGGTTGATTCCATGGCTTGGCTATTGTAAATAATGCTGCAATGAACATAAGAGTGCATATATTCTTTCAAATTAGTGTTTTGGGTTTCTTCGAATGTATACCCAGAAGTGGCATCACTGGGTCAAAGGCAGTTTCATTTTTTAATTTTTTGAGGACCTTCTATACTGTTTTCCATAGTGGTTGCACCAATCTGCATTCCAGTGTTAAGTGCCTAAAGGTTCCCTTTTCGCCACATCCTCACCAACACTTGTGTGTTGACTTATTGATGATAGCTATTGTGACAGGTTGATTTTGTAATTTTAATTTGTATTTCTCTGATGATTAGTGACACTGAGTATATTTTCTTATGTCTATTGGCCATCTGTATGTTCTCTTTGGAGAAGTGTCTATTCAGGACTTCTGCCCATTTTAAAAATTGGATTGTTTATTTGTTTTTGATGTTGAGTTGCATGAGTTCTTTATAAATTTTGAATGTTGACCCCTTATCACATGTATCATTGGCGAGTACCTTCCCCAATTCAACAAGGTGTCTTTTTGTTTTGTTGATGTTTTTCTTTGCTGTGCAAAACCTTTTTAGTTTGATGCAGTTCCATTTGTTTATTTTTTCTTTTGTTTCCCTTGCCTGAGGAGATATGTCAGGAAAAATATTGCTAGGAAATATATTGCTAAGTAAAATATCAGAGAATTTACTGCCTATATTTTCTCCTAGGAGTTTTATGGTTTTGATTGTCACATTTAAGTTTTAATCTATTTTGAATTTTTTTGTTTATGGTGAAAGAAGGTGGTCTAGTTTCATTTTTTGCATGTTATTTGTCCAATTTTTCCCAACACCATTTATTGAATAGGCTGTCTTTACATCACTGTATGTTCTTGCCTCCTTTGTCATACATTAATTGACCATGAAGGAGTGACCATAAAGGGTTTATTTCTGGGCTCTATATTCTATTCCTTTGACCTGTATGCCTATTTTTATGCCAGTGCCATGCTATTTTAATTACTATGGCCTTGTAATATAGTTTGATAGCAGGTAGCATGATACCACTAACTTCATTCTTTTCTTCTCAATTTTGCTGTGGCTCTTGAGGGTCTTTTGTAATTCCATATAAATTTTAAAATTATTTATTCAGGTTCAGTGATAAATGGCATTGGTATTTTGACAGGCATTGCATCAAATCTATACATTGCTTTGGGTAGTATAGACAGTTTAATGATGTTAATTCTTTCTATCCATAAACATGATATATTCTTCCATTCACTTATATCTTCTTCAATTTCTTTCTTTAGTGTTTTACAATTTATCAAGTATACATCTTTTACTTCGTTGGTTAAATGTATTTCTATGTATTTTTTATATATTGTATGAGATTGTTTTCTTGGTTTCCCTGTCTGATAATTCATTATTGGTATATAAAAATGCAATTGAGCCCTGACTGGTGTAGCTTGGTGGACTGACCATGGGGCTGTGAACCAAAGGGTTGCTGGTTCGATTCCCAGTCAGGACACATGCCTGGGTGTTCTGGGGAGAAGGGGGAGAATGGGTGAAGAGGTAAGGAGATTAGGAAGTGCAAATAGGTAGTTACAGAATAGCCATGGGGATGTAAAGTACAGTATAAGAAATGGAGTAGCCAAAGAACTTATATGCATGACCCGTGGACATGTACAATAGTGGGGATGGCCTGAGGGAATGGGGGTGTTGAGTGGAGGGGGCAAAGGGGATAAATGGGACAGCTGTAATAGCATAATAAATATGTAATTGTAAAAACTATAACCAATTTCTGAAAACTTACTTTGTATCCTGCTGCTTTATTGAACTCAGTTATTAGTTCTAGCAGAGTTTTTTTGTGTGTGTGTGTGTAATCTTTAGGATTCTCTTTCTATAATATCATGTCATCTGCGAATGATGACAGTTTTACTTTTTCCTTTCCAATTTGGATGCCTTCAGTTTCTTCTTGTTGTTTGATTGCTGCTGCTAGGACTTCCAACACTGTTAAATAAGAGTGTGGAAGTGGACATCCCTATTTGGTATCTGATCTTAGGAAAATACTTTTAGTTTTGTCCTGTTGAGTATGATGTTGGCTGTGGGTTTGTCATATATAACTCTTACTATTATTTAGGTGTGTTTCCATTATTCCTGTTTTGCTGAGAGTTTTTATAAATGGTGCTGAATTTTTTCAAATGCCTTTTCTGCATCTATTGATATGCTAATATAGTTTTTGTTCTTCATTTTGTTTATATGGTGTACCATATTTAGTAATTTGTGGATATTATACCAACCTTGCATCTCAGAAATAAATTTCACTTGATTGGGGTATATAATCTTTAATATATTGTTGGATTCGCTTTGCTATTTTGTTGAATATTTTAGCATCTATGTTCATCAGGTATACTGGCCTATAATTTTCTTTCTTTGCAGTGTTTTTATCTGGTTTTGAGATTAGGTAATGCTGGCCTCGTAGAAAGAGCTTGGGAGTCTTTCCTTCTGTTCAATTTTTTGGAACAGTTTGAGAAGGATAGGTGTGAGTCCTTAATGTTTTGTAAAATTCACCTTTGCAGTCATGTGGTTCAGGACTTTTGTTTGCTGCGAGTTTTTTGAGCACTGCTTCAATTTCATTGGTTATAATTGGTCTGCTCAAATTATCTGTTTCTTATTAATTCAATCTTGGAAGATTGTATTGTTTGTAGGAATTTATCCATTTCTTCTAGATTGTTCAAATTTGTTGGCATATAGTTGTTAGTAACATTTTTACAATTATTTACATTTCTGTGGTGTCAATTGTTATTTCTCGTTTTCACTTCTGATTTTATTTTTGCAGGGCATGTCTCTTTTTTTTGTTCTGAGTCTGGTTAAATGTTTTTCAATGTCGTTTATTTTTTCAAAGAACCAGCACTTGGTTTATTGATATTTTGTGTTTTTTAAAGACTCTATTTTGTTTATTTCTTCTCTCATCTTAGCTATTTCCTTTATTGTCCTCATTTTGGTCTTTGTTTGTTGTTCTTTTTCTAGTTCCCATAGGTGTAAGTTAAGATTGTTTATATGAGGTTTTTCTTGTTTCTTGAGGTACGTCTGTATTGCTATGAATTTCTCTCTTAGGACTACTTTTGCTGTGCACCATAGATTTTGGGTCATTTTGTTTTCATTTTCTTTTGTCTTAAGGTATCTTTTGATTTCTTTCTTGATTCCATTGTTAACCCATTCATTGTCAGGGACATGTGATTTAGCTTCCATGTGCTTGTGTGTTTTTCAGTTTTCTTCTTATAACTTTTTTAAGGTTATTATTTACATTTTAGAGAGTGGGGAGGGAGAAATAGAAATACTGATATGTGAGAGAGAAACATTGATTGGTTGCCTCTCACATGTCTCCAACTGGGGACTTGGCCCACAACTCGGCATTGGCTCTGACTGTGAATTGAACTGGTGACATTTTGGTTCACAGGCCAGTGCTCAGCTCACTGAGCCACACCAGTCAGGACATGGTTGACTTTTATTTTCATACCATTGTGGTCAAAAAACATGCTTGATAAGATTTCAGTCTTCTTAGGTTATTGAGACTTTTTTGTGGCCCAACATATGGTCTATTCTGGAAAGTGTTCCATGTGCACTCAGAAAGAATGTATATTATTCTGCTGATTTTGGGTAAAGTACTCCAAAAATATAAATTAATCCCACCTGGTCTAGTGTATCACTTAAAGCCAATGTTTCCTTGGCTGTTGATTTTCTGCCAGAAACCTGGCCTTTAACAGAACCAGCAAAGGCAGCATGTTGCAGTGAAAATAACCTTTGTGAAATCAGACAAACTGCCAATCTTCTTGAGCCTTTACATTCTAATGCCTTTCTTAGTGCTCTATAATTGAAAGGGGCCCTGCACAGTAGAGGACTCAGCCTGACACTTGGCACTAAAGAGGTGCTGAGCTAAGATTGGTTCCCCTTTGGTTCCCTTAAGTTGAAGCTGCCCAAAAGTACAATTAGATTGCTGTTCATTGGATTCTCTTAACTCTTCACCTCTACCATCATCAATGTCCCTGTCCCCAGTGACTATAGCATATAACTCACATGTCCTCTCCTGGGTGTGCAGAGCACTTCTGGGGGTACCTACAGTGAATGGAAGTGTATTATCTACTGCTCCACTCAGGTGAGATTCTGCTCTGCCCACTTGTCTCCAACCCCACGGACCACACCCATTTCCAATGCTGGGCTTTAGTTCATGTTGCTCTCGTAACCAGAAAAGTTCTCATTTTTTTTGGAGGGTTCAAATTCTAAATATTCACCAGACTAACTTCATATACCATAATCAGTTGTCACATGCTTGGGATTCAAACCGGAATAACACTCAGTCTCTGATCTCTAGGAAGTCAGGGTCAAGAGAAACTGACACATTGTAAATAAATGACTTGGAGAACTGTGGGTTTTACAGACTCAGACTAGAACACAACTAGCTTAGAGTCTCTGCTCTCCCCATCACTTGCTATGAGCCCTTTGTCAAATTAGCCTGTACCCCCGATCAGCATGGCTCAGTTGGTTGGGCATTGTCCTGCAAAGCATAAGGTCACTGGTGTCATCGCCGGTCAGGGTACATGCTTGGGTTGTGAGTTCAGTCCCAGGTTGGCATGTATATGAGGTAACCAACCAATATTTCTCTCTCACACTGATGTTTCTCTCACTCCCTTCCCTCTCTCTAAAATAAATAAATAAATAAATAAATAAATAGATAGATAGATAGATAGATAGATAGATAGATAAATAAATAATTTTGGGGTACTATTTAATTTTTAAAAAGGCCTGATTGGTGTTGCTCAGTGGATTAAGTGCTGGCCTGTGAACCAAAAGGTCGCTGGTTCGATTCCCAGTCAGGACACATGCCTGGGTTGTGGGCCAGGTCCCCATTTGGAGATGCTCGAGAGGCAACCACTCATTGATGTTTCTCTCCCTTTTCATTCTTCCTTCTTTCCTTCTCTAAATAAATAAATAAATAAATAAATAAATAAATAAATAAATAAATAAATAACTTTTTAAAAAAGTTAGCTTCTCATCCTAAAAATGGAAATATTAAAAGTATCTAATTCATAGGGTTGTTTTAAAAACTAAGTAATGAAATGTGTGTAAAGGGCTTAGTACAGTGTCTAGAACACATGAAAACATGTGAGTACTCAAAAAATGGTAGCCAAAAGCCTGTGTGTAGCATGAAGGGGGTCAGTACATCCAGGGGCACTTTTTAAAAAGGATTTTATTTATTTATTTTTAAAGAAAGGGTAAAGGAGGGAGGAAGAGAGGAAAATAAACTGATTGGTTTCCTCTCGCATGCCTCCAGCTAGAGACCTGGCCTACAACCCAGGCACTTGCCCTGATCGGGAATCGGACTGGTGACCTTTTGGTCCACAGGCCAGCACTCATTCCATCGAGCCACACTAACCAGGGTCTGGATGCACTTTTATTCATACTCTCACCAACACTGAATGCAGGTGACTCTCTCTAACACCTTAAATACTGAGATATCAATGGGACACTACTGACAAGTGGAAAGAAGGTCCAAGTGGAGAAGCACCATATTTGTCTCAAATTGTCAGTTGGACAGGTTGCTCTCTTCACAGCTTTCACTGCTCTTGGAACAAGGCCACGCTTACTCATGAGACAAGAATGGGAATTTGGGGCTCTATGTCTGGGCTCATCATAGGAAAACAAGGGGCCATTGAGAGTCTTATCTAAGTCACTTGGGGAAGGTAGTTTCCTTGAAGTCGACTGTTTTTTCTAGCATAGTAGGGTGGGTCTCCCCTAGAATGGGGTTCTAACCATTGCTGGTTGCTGGAAGCACAGGGTACAGGTGAAGTTCAACACCATTACACCCATCCTTGTCTCTCATAGCACTTAGCCCACTGTGCAATTAAAATGTGTATGCTTATTGACTGTTTTCTGCGTCCCTCACTAAAGTGCAAGTGCCTTGAGGGGGAAATATATTTTGGCTAACTGTCCTGTGCTCGACCTCCAGAGCTAAATCATGTAATAAATTGTCACTGAGTTGTCATGGAATGAATGAACATGCCTCATCATGATCCCAGTCAACAGGCAGCCCTGTTCCATTGACTACCTAGGCCAGCTCTGTGTAATAAAAATTTGAGGCTGCGTTATCAGTTGAAATGTGCCTCTCTCTCTCCCCAAATTTCTGTACTGAAGCCCTATCCTCAGTACCTCAGAATGTAACCTTATTTGGAAATACAGCCATTACAGGTGTAATTGGTTAGGAGGACATCACTAGGAAGGGGTCTAGCCCAATATGACTAGTGTTCATATAAAAGAAGCAAATTTTTATAGGCCATGTGAAGGTTGGAATTATGCTGCCATAAGCCAAGGAATACCACAGAAGCTGGGAGAGAAGCATGAAACAGATGTTTTTTTCTCTGGCCTCAGAAGGAACCAATGCTGACCACACCTTGATCTTGGAATTTTGGTCTTCAGGACAGTGAGATAATGAAATTTAAGTTGTTCTAAGCCATCCAGTTCTTGAGACATTATAATGGAAGCCCTAGCAAACTAATAACTACGTTTAAAGTAAAAATAAACAGACCTGGTTGGTGAGGCTCAGTGGATTGAATGCTGGTCTGTAAACCAAAAGGTCTCCAGTTCAATTCCCAGTCAGAGCATAGGCCTGGCTTGGGGGCCAGGTCCTGAGTAAGAGGGTGTATGAGGAGAGCATTAACCAGTATCTCTCACACATTAATGTTTCTCTCCCTTTCTCCTTCCCTTCCCCTCTGTCCAAAAACAAATCAATAAAATAGAAAAGAGTAAAAACAAACAGGTTAATTTAGTTATATTTTATTCAATCAAGAATATTATTATGTAACATATAATCAATGTAAAATTATCAGTATTTTACACTTTTTTTCATTCTAGTCTTTGAGATCCAGTATTTGTTTACACTCACAGTAAATGTCCATTTGGGCTCATCCTGTTTCCAGGACTTAGGAACCACACATGGGGAGTGACTCTTGCCCTGGGCAGTGCTGACCTGAGCACTACCTGCCGGGACCCTCAGCTGAATGCTCTCACCTAAGCCATACCTCTTGGGAGGGTTTATGCTCCATCATGCCAAGTGGTTCTTCTGGGCCTAGTGCAGATATAGAGTCTGCTGTAGAGTTGATTCTCTAAGAATGAGGGAAGTCATAAGGGCCTGGAAAAGTATGCAGAGAGATAAATTAGCCCAAATGTAGTACTAGCCAGATGTTATCTTTGAAGTTTCTCAAAGACAGGTGATAAGACAAGGCTTCAGAAGCAACCCAGCAAAACTACCCCTTTACAACTTTAGCAAGAACAGTCTTTACCCAAGGAAAGAATGTCTCGTTATCTATTTGTTAGGGTTTCAGGCAGCCTGGGACACTGAATTCTAGACCCACAGTTTATGAGCTTGGGACTTCATGAGCTTCATAGGCATCTCAAGCATCCCACAGCCCCTGACATTGAGGAGACAGAGACCCATTGCCATGGGCTGTGTGAGGTTGCACAATGTTGTCCCCACCTGCTCAGAGAAGGTACCTATAGTTCTGCAGTATCATGTCTCTCTGTACAGGGTCCTCTGAGAAGGGTCCTGGGGCCACATCCAGACTCACATCCTGGAAGGCCACTGGGCCCTAACATTTCAAGCACAGGCCTCAGCCATTCAGCATCAACACCAGTGTCTACAGGCTGAGCTGCACGCAGCACTGAGAATTGAGGAGCGGCCAGAAACCAAAGGATGCAGGGTCTGGAGAGTCCAAAGTCAAAGCTGACTGCACTTTCCTCCTCTCCACTCCACATTGCCCATTCCCACCACTGATTTGCTTTTTTAAAAAAGATTTTATTTATTTATCTTTAGAGGGGAAGGGAAGGAGAAAGGGAGAGAAATATCATTGTATGTTTGCCTCTCATGCGTCCCCTGCCAGGAACTGGCCTGCAACCCAGGTATGTGTCCTGACTGGGAACTGAACTGTGATCCTTTGGTTCGAAGGCCCACCCTCAACCCACTGAGCTACACCAACCAGGACCTTATTTGCTTTTTACACCAGAAAGCACCCCTCCTCCATTGCCGGGAGATGCAGTGAGATGGTTGGAATTTGGACCACGTCATATCCAAGCCCAGTTTGTAGTCAAATTCCAGTTCTATGAGGTAACACTGCCCGCTTTGCAGCTAAAGTCACCTTGTGCTGGGTTGTTATTTGTATACAAACATAGGTGCTAACTGGCCCAGAAATTTGTCCTCAGGAAGGAACCCTAAAACGTGCATCAGGCTAGAGTTCAGGGTTCGCAGCTCCCACTCCATCCCAGGCTGGACAGCAGGGCACCTCGCTGTGCAGCTGCATAGGCTCAGCTGCTGCTGCTGCATCTAGGGCCCAGGTGCCCTTGGTCCAGTGATCATCCAGATGCGGCTGCAAAAGGCTCCGTGGGTATTTAATGTGGTGAACTTGTGCCTTTCCCTGAGGTGGCATCTAGAAGTGCATGTGCCCCCTCATAGGATATGCTCCTTGGGTGACTGAGAGCTGTGGAACTGCCCCAATGCCCCCTTCAGTCTGGCCCTGACAGTGCTCAGCACTGCCCATCCCCACTCCCCCCCCAAGCCCAGTTTCTCCCACTTTCCTCCATATTTTCCAAATTTTTGAGCCTCTGCAAACCCTACCATGCAATGAGTGGGTTCCTCTGCAACCCCAGAGCCCCTTTTATGGATTTCCCTGTAGCACTCCTCAACCGTATTGTAGTTATTTGTTTACGTGTGTTAAAGAAAATGTTATTCTGACACCTGTGAAAGGCACTAAGTGAACCCACTTTACCCAGAGGGACAGCTGCACTGGGGTTTGCAGCAGGGACAGAGATGGGGCTCAGCACTGAATGACAGAGGAGAGTGGGGATTTACAGCCAAGGAGCAGGTTGCGCCCTCGGGGGATGGAAAACCATCCGGAGGGAGGAGTAGTTCTTGCTGAATGGACCTCACAGGATTCTTACTGGAGGCCGGCCAGCGTGATCAGATATTACCTGGAAGGGTGAGTGGGGAGGAATTTGGTCAGACATAGAGGCTGATTAGACACAAGTTTAGCCAGGGGATTCTGGTTAAACTGACTTAGCAGGATTCTTGCTGAATTGTGGACTCTACAAGGACAGAGAAAGAAACCCAAGGTCAGGTCTGGTTGAGCAGAGGGCTCTGAGGAGCCTGACTAAGGTCTGGTTGAGAAGAGGGTCTTTGGTGCATGTTTTCCTCTGTCCTGTGCCGTTCACCTGATAACCGTGGTGCAGGGAGAAAGAGAGAGAGAGAGAGAGAGAGAGAGAGAGAAAGGGATGAGTTGATAAAACAATATAAATTTAAGGAGGACATCAAGGAGATATGAGCGATTTTATAAATTATCAGAGACAACTACAAAACCTACGCCGATATTTATTAAATCTTAGATTAAATGGCCAGTTAGCTAGATAACTGTCAGTCACTAAAACTGACTCAGAAGAAGTGTCTGCTGTAAGTGCAGCCCTGACCAGTAAGGACATCAGCGTGAGAGCCAGTGTGGCCCCTCTGCTAATTCAGCTGCACAAGGGTGAGGGGGAAATGTTCCGACAAACCCTCCAGGGAAAGAGCATCCTCAGTGATTTCAGAGAACTCAGAGGTTTAAAAACAGAACATTTTCCAATTTGTTTTATGAGGACTGTATAGTTGATACTCAAACCAGATAAGAAAATTACGGGCCAGTGCTTACAAAACCAAATTAAGTATTAGTGAACCAAATTAAGAATTAATAACAAACAAAAAGTTATCATGATCAAGAAGGTTTATATCAGAAATGCAACTGTGTTTTAACATCAGCATGTTATTATTCTCCGTGTCAACAGACTAAAGTAGAAAAATACTGATCTCAGAAGATTTTGTAAAATAATTTTATCAAATTCAAATTATTTTACAAGATTCATGAGCAAAAGCTGTATGAATCTCCTCATACTCGGAAGGAGAAACACACATGTCCTCACAGAGCTGGCTGAGACTGGGCGAGTTCAGAGGAGTGACGCGACAGACCAGAGGTGGTGCCCACGGAGCTCAGACAAACCTGCCCGACCCCACTTCTCTCACTTCCCAGCTCTGACTTGCCCCTCCCGCTGGGGCTGGTTTCCTCGGTTGCAGCTTCCAAATCATCTGGTCGGTCTTTCAGCAATTACTTTCCAGTTACTCAGCAATTACACGAATTATTCTGTGTGCATTTTTAATTTCTGGGAACTGTTTCTTGTTCTGCCCACAGGGGTGCCTACCGAACCAATGGTCAGGACTCTGAACTGTTAAACGAAGCTCCCCCCCCCCCCCCCCACCCCGTCATGGGTTCGTCAGTTTACCATCCCCTTGTTCTACACCTCGCCTACCCTCGAAGTCCTCACGACACGTGTGTCTTGGTTTTCTCCTTCATTGCCCCCCTTTTTGTTTTATTATGGATGGTTCACAAATGTGTTATGCTATTTACTGATCGTCAAGGACCTATGGTGAAGCTGCTCTGTCTATATTGGAGCTTCTCTTTTTCTTAAAAAGGAAGACACAAAAAATTAAGCACTACTTTTATTTTCACATTGCATACATTCCAAAGAGTTATTTATAACATCTGCACGGGGCATGGAGGGCAACGACTTTATTAAAAACACGCTGTGGGTCTTCTCCAGCATCAGGACGAGGAGCGCCAGCACCCCACGGCCCAGTGCGCCAACTCGCCAGCCCCAGCCCACTGCGTGCAGCAGTACGCACCGCGGCCTCCTGCCCTTCTTGTTTGACTTTCCACCGCGGGCTGCACCCTGAAAAACCATGTATTTTATTTTCAGTCTTTTGGAACTTCGTACAAGTGAGATTACACTGAATTTTCTGCTACTTGCTTTGTTCAGTAAAAATTATGTTCTCAAAGTCCACGCTGCTGGTGGTTTGTGGCTGATGGGCCTTTGTCCGTTTGTGGCTGTACAGGCTCCCATGGTGGTAACTGACCACATTCTATTTTCCTCAAAATCAGCTATTTGTGTTCATTTCCGGTGTCTTGGTCTTTGTGCCACACGAGCTCTGCCGCCACGAGCACCTCGCTGCACACGGGTCTGCTGTCCCAAGCAGACACACACCTCTGGGCGTGCCCTCCTCCGTGTCCTGCTGGGTGGTCCTCTCCCGGCTGCTTCGGAGGCTCCTTCACAACCTCTGGGTATGAGTCTTCCTCAGGGTCCGTGCTGTACATCTCTTTTCCCAGTGTGTGGTTTGTATTTTTTAATGCTTTATAGTGCCCTTTCATAAATAGGTGTCCATTTTACTATGGTAGAATGTACCCCCTTATGCTTAAATTAGTGCTTTTTTTCTGCCGAATTTAGGATACTTTCCCAAGGCTGTGCGTGTGTGACCCATATTTCCAGAACCATTAATGAAAGTGCTTTGCTTTCCCAAATTACCTGTGATTCCACCTCGGTTATAAGGTTTGTGTGTGGGGGGAAGGGGGTGAGTTCTCGGTTTTGCACAGGCCCGAGGGTCCCCGGAGCACCGTGTCTCAGAGAGCACAGCGACAGTGCTCCTTGACATTTAGCAGGGCGGGTGCTGCCTTGTGGCTCTTCCTTGGGGCCCTTTGTTCTACTGTTTAAGCTCAGAACTGGCTTCTCAAGTTAAAAGGGAACAACTGGAATTTGATCTGGAAACTCATAATTCTGTAGATAATTTGGGGAGAATGGAGATTTTCATCACATGGTATCCCCCCATTGATGCAAATATATAATATCTCTTTGTTCACCTGTTATTTATCGTCTCTCAGTTATGGCTGAATGTCTTTCAGCCAAGTTTCCTGTTTTCTAAATAAAGACCTCATACATGAAGGCCTTGTTTATTTCTATCTTGCTGTTACAAATATAATCTTTTCCAAAAAATGCATTTGCTAAATAAAGCGATGCCATTGAATGTCACTATGGGTCACGTGTCTGCCAAACTTGGTAAACTTCAGCATTAATTCTGATAACTTATCATCAGACTCTTTTTAGTTTCCCCAATGGGCAGCAATACCACCTTTACATTTTGATATTTTCTCCTTTTTTTTTGGTTCTCACACCTTCTATTTCATTGTTTTGTCTTACCAAATGGCAAACACCCCCTTACAGTTCAAAGTGGTGATGGTGGCCAGCTACCTGGCCACCTGGTCTGCAGACACACCTGAGCTGTAGCATTTTGTAGACACTTTTCATTGGATTAAGGGAGTTCCTTTTATTTCTGGTTGATTGAGTTTTTAACATAGTAGAGGCTGAATGTTAGGTGGACTTATTGTGAAAGTGTACTTTTACAAAATTTATACGGTTTTTCTCCTTTAAACCTTTATTGCTGTGAATGAAAGTGATCTTCCTACTGTTAAATGAATTGCCTTCTTGAAATAAAACCATAAAACCACATTTAATGCACAATACCTTTTCTATTCATTGCTGAATTATTGCTAATGTTCATGGAGGATGTTTGCATATGCTGACACTGGCCTGTCATTTTCCTTTCTGAGTTTCCTGGTTTTTTTGGGGGAGGGTCAAGATTATACTCATTATACTCTAAGAGCTGGGGAAGTGCTGTCCCTTTTCTATTTTCTGTAAGATTATGTGTCAGATTAGACTTCAAGTTTCCTTGAACACTTGGGATATTCCCTGTCAAGTAATTTAGATTATGTGTATCTTTATGGGAAAGATAAAAAAAATATTAACTCAATTTCTTTATTGGTTTATAGGACTACTCATACATTTCTTTCTTCTTGACTCCATCCTGGTTTCATTTTATTTTTCTAGGAATTTATTCATTTTATGTAACTTTTCAAATATTTGCAATTAGAATGCTCCTAATGGCCACTGTCTGGCACTGTTTTCTTTTTTGTACCTGATAGTGTTTATTGTGCCTGTCCTAATTTTTTCTTAATAATTTGGCCAGATGTCCACTTTTATTTTCATTCAAGACCAATTTATTTTATTTGCAAGTTTTTTCTTTCTACTGCCAACTTTTTTGGTATGTTTTTAATTATTGTTGTTCAAGTAGAGTTTTCTTTTTTCCCCACCCCAGCCCAACCCCCAGGCCTCCCCACCTCCCTCCCATTTCCAACCCCTCTCCCACATTATCGTCCATGTGTCCTTTATAATTGTTCCTGCAAACCCTTCACACTTTTCCTCTGAAATTCCCTTCCTTTTCCCCTCTGGTCACTGTCAGCCTGTTCTCAATTATAGTGTCTTTAGTTATATTTTGCTTGTTTGTTTGCTTTGTTGGTTAGAGAAAAGAGAACCCTAGTGCACTGTTGGTGGGATTGCAGACTGGTGCAATCACTATGGAGAACAGTATGGAGTTTTCTCAGAAAACTAAAAATGGATCTGCCTTTTGACCCAGCAATTCCACTGCTGGGATTATACCCTAAGAACCCTGAAACACTAATCCAAAAGAACTTATGCACCCCCATGTTCATAGCAGCACAATGTACAATAGCCAAGTGCTGGAAGCAACCTAGTGCCCATCAATAAATGAATGGATAAAAAAACTATGGTACATTTACACAATGGAATTCTATGCAGAAGACGAAAAGAAGGAGCTTCTACCCTTTGTGACAGCATGGGTGGAACTGCAAAGCACTATGCTAAGCAAAATAAGCCAGGTAGTGAAAGACAAAATACCATATGATTTCACCTTTGACAGGAACCTAATCAACAGATGTTCACTTTTTAAAGAACCATCTTAGACTTTGTTGATTGTAGTACATATTAACAAGCCAATTTCAATGACAAGGTAGGTTGGGCTTGCTACAGACCCCGATGTGCCTTTTCATTTGTGGACACTGAAGGCCTGTGACCAGGAGCCTGGAGCTGTCTCAGGAGTGTGTGAAATGAGGGTGGGGAGAAGAGGCTTCTTCTCTCTTTCCCTGAGGGTAAAGCGATCTCCTGGTTATGGGGATGAGAAGCTTGGGGTAAGCCAGCAACGCAGCAAGCAGGGCAGGTTGCATTACTTCTTTTTTTCACTTCTGAAGAAACCATTTCTGTGGCTGTTGGGGATGGGGAGGCTGAAGTTGGTTTCTTTAATTCTTGGGCATTGAAGTCAAGGGAAGATTTTTCAAAGTCATGGATCTGAAAGGCATGAGCAGCAGTCAGTTAAATCAGTGTCGCAGGCCCACACCTCACCTGTCTGGTGTGATTCCGCACCCCTGCTCTCACCACTCTGAAACTCCTACCCCTGGAGAAGGGCTTTCATCACCCCTTCTCTCTGCTTGCTGGCATCCTTTGAATGGTCATTGGAAGAGACAGACTATGGCACTCATACAACAGATTACGATGACACAGCAATGGGAATGAGCAGCTGTAAATGCATACAACTGCATGGATGGATCTCACAAACCATTCTGAATGAAAGAAACCAGGTGCATATAAGGATATACTGTGTTTTTCAATGTAAGATCACAAACTGGCAAAACTAATGTAGTGCCTTGGAAGTCAGGATAGTGCCTACTCTTTGAAGGTGGAGCAGGGAGAATGACCCAGTGCCCTCCTGCTGGGCATGGTGCAGGCGCTCTGCATTTGTTATCTCCTTTCATTCCTCCAACTTCTCTCTGATGTAGGCACTACATCCCTTTTACAGATGACAAAGCGGAGAATCAACGAGGCTAAGTTACCTGCCCAAGGTCACAGAGCCATAATGGGGTGCAGCCAAGGCCCCCCAAACAAAGGATTTGAAACAGGATCCAGAACTTGGGTGTCAAGGAAATATAAAAATATAGGCTATGCCCACCCCTACAAGTTGGATTGGGGGATGGGACATGTGGAGCAGAGCCATTGAGACTTATTTTGCATATCAACAGATGGCCAGCTTCATACATGATATGCAAAAATGGTTATTTTGCATATCAACAAGTTTAGCTAGGGAGATATGCATAACTTTGGCCTGTGTTGTAACTGGGAGGCAGCTCCCCTTACAGCACCTACGTAAGACCTAGGAAGTGGTTGGCTCCATGCCATGGGGCCACACCTGCCCAGACTTATTATAGCAACCAAGAAAGGCTGAAAAATGCCGGAGTACTGGCAAGTGTAGCCAACTGTGAGAGAAGTCAGAAATGGGGATACAGAGGAAGATTCACACTGGGATTTAAACCCAGGTGCGGCAGCCACGCAGGGTCCAACCAAGTGGGTTTTGGGGGCAGAGGGGGGCTCCCTTGAACCCTGTGGTTTAGGAAGCAGGAGAGCAAGATATAGCAGCCATGCAGAACTCTCAGCAGTTTGGAAGAATGTGGGACCTTGCTGGAGGAAAAGGGGTGAAAAGACTCTTGCTGGTGGGCCATGAGGAGGTGCCACATGGTTTGGGGTTAAGAACTGGAGATTTTGGTAATCTGATGATGCTGATGGTGCTGGGAACCATGGGAGGCCTGCCAGTCAAGCACAGATTACTGGGAGGAACTGGCAGTCTAACTGAGCTAAGGACTTCTATTTTTTCCTGAGATATGGTACCCCTGACTGGCCTGACTGGGCAAAGGGAGGAAGGAAGGACTGTGTGTGTTTGTGGGTGTTTCAAGGAACTTCGAAATTTTTAATGGCACCATTCTGCCATTACTCTAAATCTGTATAACTTTTGAATAAATAGTGCCTTTTTACCAAACTCTGGCATTGACAGCCATAATTCCTGACACCTGGTGGCAGTGCTAGGAAAACCCGCAGTGACAGAGAGACTCCATATCTGTGCCCACTCCATGGGTCCATTCTGTAACAGAGCTACTATCTAAAGAGTCACTGTGGAAGAGGATTCCAACACTGGATACGGATGACTCCAGAGCCTACGTTCAAGTACCAGGTGGATCATGGGAGTAGTACACCAATATGTCTTCGTTCATTGCTGCATTGAGGAACTCTGACCCAAACTTGATCACATGTGTGTCTTCATGAGTAACCCACTGTACACAGAGGTATTTCCATGAGAAAATGAGCCAGTGACACTGGCTATGCTTACCTTGTGAGGTGAGTTGGCAGAGTGAACCTGTTTTGGGGAAATAAAAGAAGAGTCACCAATCCATGAAAATGTAAAGATGACTAATGGCCTTCCAGCCATGGTGTTTCTAGGCTGTTTGATTTCTAGCTGAAGGAAGTGGCAGGTGTTGAGAAAGGTGGGTGGGGAGGGATCTTGTGATCACTTATGGAATGTGTTTCCCTCAGAGCCTATGGTCCAGACCCAGGGTGTTAGTACCAGCTGGTGGGCAGGAGGAGAGCTACAGAGGCCTCAGTCCACTTCTGAAGCTTTATTCCTGTTCACAAGGACTTGCTTTTTGCCCATATGAGTTTCTCAGCACCAGGCACCATTGGCAAGGAGGGGCATTGAGACCTGCAGCACCCAGAGCACCACAAGACAAGAAAAGTCTCACGAAAGAAGCCCGCATCCATAGTAGAGGCAGCGGGGAAGGTGGGAATGGCTCCTGGAAAGTTGTCCATCTTACCCAGGCCTGCCTGGGTGGCTGAATCTCACCCAGGGCTGGGTCTCAGGGGAATCTTCTGTGGTTAGAAGGGTGTGAGGGCCTACTTCAAACTAAGGTTGGGGAATCGAGATTCCCTTCTAAAAATTCAGATGGTACTGGGTATGTGAGAATCCAGGATTCCCTGCTAGGGCAGGCCACATGGTGGAACACACCAGCTCACACCAGGTGATAGCTTTACTTACTGTGGTTGGAGGCTGAGGGTTTGTGCTCTGTGAGATTGCTCTGGTTGTTTGCCCTAAATAAATATCAGAGACTGTGACTGCTGTTCCCAAGCATAGGATCTTTGCTCCTTGAAGTAGGAAGGACACTGTCAGCAGGTAATTCCCTGGGTGAGGGCTCCTCAGTGCTCATCTATACCAGGGTCAGCACTGCCTTTCCTCCTAGTGCCTCCTCAATGTACTGACCATCCACCACCCCCTCTAGTGAGCACCCCTTTTTTTCTGGCCTGACATTCACATAGATCCCTTCTTTATCAACTGCTTCTGAGCCTGCTTCTACCCTGCACCTTTCTCTTTTGCAGGTAAATGCTGTTTTTATTCTCACTTTATTTATTGCCCAAGGGGCCTTTAGTTTTTGCTTTTTCTTAGGTTCTTTTGCTGTCCTATCCCTCTCTTCTTCTCTTCCTGCGGTTGACAGAGCACACAACTCATTTTCACCTCCTCTTTTCATACTTTCATTTATTTCCCTTCTTGGACCTTGGTTTCCTGACTAGGGGACAAAGGAACATAATGAGATCTGCTCCCTCTAAGCCACATGGTAATAACAATAAGTGTGTGCTGGAGAGAATAGGGCACAGGAATCTTGAAGACCAGGGAAGAAGAGGCTTCAGGGATTAGTGCTCAGAAGCAAAAGGATAGAGAGGAGGAGGAGCAGATCCAAGTTCAGAGATGGAGAGGAAGTCTCCATTTCTCTCCCAAGCATGGAGTGTAGCTTTGGAGAATATGGGACAAGAGGAAAGGCCATCCTACCCTCCAGTCTTCTTGATATACAGAAAGTACACCAGGGCTGCTGTCAGAGCTACCACGGCCAGGACTCCAATCACAATGCCGGCAATGGCCCCACCTGAGATGCCAGGACTTGGTGGTGTCGAAACATCTGTCATGAAAAGGGAAGGATGAATGAAAGTGACATTATTTTACAGTGGGGTGCCCTGGAAAATAAGTCTCAACACGAAGAAGTCTGTACTTGTTCCTCCTAGGAATACATTTTCTGTGGGAAGGTTTCTGTGTTGTCATTAACTGACTATATCCTTGTATTTTTTTCCCTCTCACTGTATTTCTAGGTTGGTGGTCAGACTTGCCTCAATTCTAGCCTGGCAATTTTTCATTCATTTAAAAAATATTTTTAGAGCTTTGGAAATGTGAGAAAGGCTGATTGCCATTTTTGTAGGTTTTCACTTTCCACCTTTTCATGGTTGCATGTTTCCTGTGTATCAGGTATGGTGGCCATGAACATGTGCCACTCAGGTCTCCTGTGGTAGGGGACTTAAGCGATGAACAGTGGTGCCTTAACCACCTCCTTTGCACAGAGACCATGCTTCCCTGGGCTCCCAGCAAGGACACAAAATAAACTCAATTCTGTGAGAAACGGTTTCCTCCTATGGGCAACTTTAGCTCAGGGTCTCCCTGTCAGCCTTGCAGACACTCTCTTAGAACTGCACTGCAGCCTAACACTCTCTTCTCTTTGTCCTTCACAGGAATCAGAGCTGCTCTTCCCACTTCCATCCCACTTTCCTTCACAGACATTTTTTCCAGTAAATACTCTGTATGTCTAATCCTATGTTGGCTGCATCTCAGGGGATGAAAACTAACAAACTAGGCTTGAAACTGCATTCAACTCCTTTTTTCTTTTCCTGTATTTAGTCAGTGACCATGTCCCAGTGAATTTTGTGTGTAATGCCCCTGCCACTCCCTCAAATATAAATCACTTTTCATCTGTTTCTTCTTTTTATTTCTGTTGCCCTCACAAATGAACTCAAGATCGATGACTCATATTCATGATGGCTACTGTTAGGGGTACTTACTATGTGTCAGGGTCTGTGCTAAATCCTCTACTTACATCTCATTTGATTCCTATAATAATCCTGTCTGATAGATATTATTTTACTTTACTGGTGAAAAATGAGAGGCTTTAGAGTGGTGAAAAGTTTCCAAAAGTCATAAAACTAGTACGAGGTGGATCTGGGATTTGACTTTAGGGTTACTGGACTACCTAGAGGCTAATGGTAATAGTAATAATAATAGTAGCTAAAATGAACCATTTCCACTGTGTGTGGCTTTTTGCTAAGGTTTTAACTGATCATTACATTAAATATTTAAAGCAATACCATGAAATAGGTCCTCTTATTGTAACTTCCAGTTGTGGAATATGAGGCTCAGAGAAGTTAAGAATATTGTGCAAGAAATCTGTAATTGTAAATGTAAATCATAATTGTAAATCATTCTTTACAAAAGAAGAAAGATCTCAAATCAACACCCTAACTGTACAACTAAGGAACTAGAGAAAGAAGAACAAAATAAACTCAAAGCTAGCAGAAGGGAGTAATAAAAATTAGAATGGAGATAAATAAAATACAGAATGAGAAAAAACAGTAGTGAAAATTGATGAAACCAAAAGTTGGTTTATCAAAAAAGCCTAACAAAGTCGACAAACCTTTAACTAGACTGGCTAAGAAAAAAGAGAGAAGATTCAAATCATTAAAATCAGGAATGAGAGTTGGAATGTTACTGCCAATTCTACAGAACAAATAAGAGTTCTGATAGTACTGTGAGTGACCATATGCCAACAAATTAGACAACTTAGTAATTTGAAATAAACAAATTACTAGCTCCAAACCTTCCAAGATGGAATCACAATGAAATAGAAAATATGAGTAGACCTACAAATAGTAAGGAGAAGAATCAGTATGAACATTTGACAGAAATTCATCATTTTTAGAAAAAATAAAAACAAACTAAAAATGGAAAGAAACTACCTCAATATTATAAAGATACTTTATGAAAAAACCCACAGCTAACACCATTCTCAACTGTGAAAGAGTAAAATTTTTTCTAAGATCAGGCAGAACACAACAATCTCTGATTTTGCCATTTTTTTCCACAAACACAATTGGAAATTTTGGCCAGTTATTAGGTTAGAAAAAGAAATAAAATGCATCCAAGTTGGAAAGGAAGATGTAAAATTACCTCTGTTTGCATATGGCAGGGACTTTATGTAGAACACACTAATGATCCCACAAAAAAACTCTTAAAACTAATAAACAAATGCAGCAAAGTTGTAGGATACTAAACCAACATGTAAAAATCAGTTGTGTTTCTATATGTCGACAATAAACAAGAGAGGAAATTAAGAAAAATCCATTTATAGTAGCATTAAAAAGAATAAAATACTTAGGAATTAACTTAGACAGGGAAGTGAAAGTCTTATATACTGAACAACTAGAAATAACACTGGTTAAAAAAAATTAAAGACATGAATAAATGGGAAGACATTCTGTGTTCATGGATTGGCAGACAATATTGTTAGGATGACCGTACTGCCCAAAGTGACCTACAGGTTCAATGCAGTCCCTATCAACATCCCAATGACTCTTTTGGAACAATAATAGTAAAATCTATCCCAAAATTCATATGGAATTTCAATAGACCCCAAATAGCTGATACAGCCTGGAGAAAGAAACACAAAGTCGGAAGATTCAACTCTTCTTGATTTCAAAATTTACTACAAAACTACAGTAAGAAAAACAGTATGGTACTAGCATAAAGACAAGTATTTAGACCAACGGAATAGAAAGCCATATGTGAGGGTTTATTTATGGGCTTTCCTTTATTTTTTTAATTAACTATTTTTTTTTTAGAGAGAGGGGAGAGGAAGGAGAAAGAGAGGTAGAGAAACATCAGTGTGTGGTTGCCTCTCGAGCACTCCCCTACTGGGGACCTGGCCGGAAACCCAGGCATGTGCCCTGACTGGGAATTAAACCAGCAACCCTTTGGTTCATAGGCTGGTGTGGCTCAGTAGATTGAGTGCTGGCCTGTGAACCAAAGGATCACTGGTTCGATTCCAAGTCAGGACACATGCCTGGGTTGTGGGCCAGGTCCCTGATTGGGGTTGTGTGAGAGGTAACCACACACTGATGTTTCTCTCCCTCCCTTCCCTTCTTTCTAAATAAATAAATTAATTTAAAAAATAAAGAAAAGCCCAGAAATAAACCCTCACATATATGGTCAGATGATTTTGACAAGAGTACTAAGACCATCTAACAGGGAAAGGAGAATCTTTTCAAGAAATGGAGCCTGGCTGGTGGTAGCTCAGTGGATCAAGTGTGGGCCTGCAAACCAAAGGGTTGTGGTTTGACTCCTAGTCAGGGCACATGTCTGGGTTGCATGCCAAGTCCCCAGCAAAGGACATGTTAGAATCAACCACACAGTAATGTTTCTCTCCCTCTCTTTCTCCTGCCCTTCCCTTCTACCCCCAAATAAATAAGTGAAATCTTAAAAAGTAAAAGAAATGGTACTGGAGAAACTGGATATCCACCAAAAGAATGAATTTGATTTCTTAGTTAACACTATACAAAAATTAGGTCATAAAGGATCAAAGATCTAAGTGTGAGAGTTAAATCTAAAAAACTTTTAGAAGAGAACATTGGGTGAAAGCTTTATGACACTGGCTTTGGTAATGATTTCTTGAATAGGAAACCAGCTGCACAGACATCAAAGAAAAAATATGTAAATTGGACTTGATCAAATTAAAAACTTTCTGTGCATCAAAGGACATTGTCAACAAAATGAAAAGACAAGACCCGGAATAGGACAAAATATTTGAAAGTCAAATACCTGATAAAGGATTATAACCAGAATATGTAAATAACAATTAGAACTCAACAACAAAAAATCCAATTAAAAATTGGCCAGGGGAATTGAATATTCATTTTTTCAAAGATATACAACTGGAAAATAAGCACATGAACAGATGCTCAGCATCACTAATCATTAGGGAAATGCAAATCAAAATCATGAGATACCTCCTCACATCCATTAATATGGTTATTACTAAACAAACAAACAAACAAGCAAATGCAGAAAACAGTGCATTGGCGATGATGGGGAAAAACTGGAACTTCTGTGCATTGTCTGAAGGAATATAAAATGGTGCAGCCACTATGGAAAATAGCATGGTAGTTCATAAAAAAATTGAACCAAGACTTGTTATTTAATCCAGCAATTTCCCTTCTGGGTATATACTCAAAAGAATTGAAAGCAGGAATTTGAACAGATATTGGTACAACCTTGTTCACAGCAGCATCACGTATGAAAGGGGAAAAGTAGAAACAATCCAGAAGTTCATGGATGGATGAATGATAAATGAAACATGATGAACACATACAAGGAAATATTACTCAGCCTTAAGAAGGAATGAAATTGTGATATATGCATAACATGGTGCACCTTGAAGACATCATGGTAAGTGAAATAAGCTAGACACAGAAGGACAAATATCATGTGATTCCACTTGTATGAAGTACCTAGAATAGTCACATTCACAGAGACAGGATGGTGGATTCCAGGGGTTGGCAGTGGCAGGGTGAGGAGTTAGTGGATACAGAGTTTTAGTGTGGTAAGATGAAACGTTCTGGAATACAAAGTGGTGATAGTTGCATAATCATTGATATGAATGTACTAATGCCACTGAACTGTGCACTTAAAATAGTTAAAATGGCCAGTTTTATGTATATTTTACCACATAAAAATGGTAATAAAATGACCTCGTAAAGGTCACAGTGAATTCCAAACTCAGGATAAGAAACTAAGTCTATGCAATTCAGAGACTGAACTCTTAACCATTTTGCCATTCTGTAGTGCTCTCCTGATTGACCTTCTGCCCCCGGGACTGCTTTCCATTTCACACACCATTGGTAGAGCAATCGTCCCAGGAAGGTGGAGGATGGGGCCAAGGGTCACTTACATTGTACACCCAGCCTGAAGGGGTCACTTTTGCTGGCACTGACAGGGTTGGAGACCCCACACTGATAGCTCCCAGCATCCTCCCTCCTGACAGGCTCTATGATCAGGGTGCTGTTGTCCCTGGACAGCTTTGTCCTTTCTGTGAGCAGGAGTCTCTGGTCCCTGAAGAACCACCAGATGGAGATCCCAGTGTCATTTGTGAGGCAGGTCAGCACCACAGTGTCCTTATGCTCTGTGACAGCGGTGTTCCTGGCTTGGATGAAGGGCTTCCCCACGGGCTCTGTGGAGAAAGTAGAAGGTAACTGACTGAGAGCAGGCTTCTTCCTCAGAGCCTCAGCCAATCACAGCCCCCACGGAGCTCTGATATAGTCACTGGAGGATGGCTCTGACTTCTGAAGGAGGACCAGTATCTTTGTTCAGGTGACAATATGTAAGGAGAGGTCTATGTCTCTCCCTGTGACTCCAGATCACCCCAGGATGACCTCTGACATCTCCCCCTGCACACCTGTAGAAGCAGCACCACGAACCTCTTCTCAGCCCAAGTGTCCAGCATCCTCAGTTTCAAGTGGAATTTTTCACCCATTGACTTTTCTGTGACTCTTTCCTGTAGTTTTCTCTGACTTTCTATGTGATCAAACCCTCTCTCCATATGATGGCTTTACCTAGGCAAGGGAAGGCTTTTCCTGTTTGTTAAATAATTTATAAGACAATGAGAACAGCCCAGCCAGTATTCCTGACCTTAGGGCCTCAATAAATTCCAGTCCAAAGGCTTTCTCAGTGTGAATAGGACTCTCACTTCCTGGCCCGTGGAGTGATTATCACAGAGAAGAGAAACCTCTAGAGAGAAGCAGTCACAGGTTAGCAAAGGCTGGGACTCTCAGCCTCCTCTGGAGTCTACATTCTCTGTGGCACTGCCCCTTCTGCCCTGTGAAGGGACTTCATAAAGGAGTCTACCCATCAGTCAGGTGAGCACCATCGCTCACTGCTCTCCTCTGGAACATTACACACACTGGTGTCACACAGTGTTACATAGCTGGTGACCTCAGAGCCAGGACACAACTCAGAGTTGGTTACACTGTTTCTGTTTCCAGCAGCCTGGCTGGAGGGAGGCTCTGGTGTTGGTGGGTGGAACAGTTTGACCAGATGGAGGACAAGGCACCCGTGCAACTCCTCCAGGGCTCCTGTCCCAGCACAGGGGGCACAGAGTCAGGCACCAGGTGAGCCTGGAGCAGAGCAGGGACCAGGGGTCTGTCCTGCTCACCCTCCTTGGAGGGGGTTTCACCCTTTTGTTTGGGGAGAAAGAGGTGAGCTTGACTCAAAGCCTTGTATGTTCCCTGGAGCACATGGAGTGGTCACAGAAAAGGAGGAGGTGACCAAAGGAATGAGTTAGTGACAGAAGAAGCAACTTGACCATGAGGCCCCTTGCTTTTCCCCTCTGTGAGGCCCCCTCTACCACATGGGGCTTTTCTGAGGCTGAGAGAACCCCCTCCTCTCTTTCTAAGACTGGACCCCTGGTGCCATGAGAATTTAGAAGAGCAAGGGGAGGAGAGAGACTACAGAGATGTGGGGGAGGGTTCAGGGGAAGGATTTGTGATTTGTTGTGTCCATGGCCACACAATGGAGACAATATCCAAGACCAACCTCCACCCCAGAGCTTGGTGCTGATAGTCTAGGAGACATTTATCAGTCACTGTGATGGTCCTGACTCTGGTCCTACTGAGGCAGGGACATAGTTATGGGTCCACCGTCACTCACAGTAATGCTGGGGATAAAGAGCTCCTGTGTGGGTTGCTGGGGTCTTCCATTGATAAGCCAAGATCACTGTGTAGGTGGGTTAGAGGCTGTGTGGCAGGAGAGTCTGAGGTTTGCTCCTGGTGAGTAATGGGAGTCTAAGGGGGAAATGGAGGGGGCATCTGGGCCATCTGGAGCAAACAAAGCAAAGCCACACATGATGTCATCAGAGGGAAAGGAAAGCTCCTGGCCTGTGTAAGGGCCACAGTGTCTCTCTGAAATTGGTCACATCCTTGATTTACAAAGTTCCAATCAGACAGATTGACATATAGAGAGAGGCTGAGAGCTCTGGGGGTTTCTGTGGGACTGGGAAGGTGGGGCGTTGAAAAAAAAAAGTGAAAAAACTCATGGACGTAGACTATAGTGTGGTGGTTCCAGGGTGGAGAGGGGTGGTTGGAAGTGGAAGAGGGTGTAGAGGGGATAAATGGTGATGGAAGGAAGTTCTAACCATAACCTCTGTGTTCAGTGAGCTTGAGGCTGAGACATTAACCTGTTTGTCTCAAACCCAGATTCAACCCTGAATTTGTCTAGGAAAGAAAATCTTGGCTCCCCTGGGTGTCTGGGGTGAGGGTCTGTGCCCTTAGGAAGAGCAGGATGTAGCCTGGCCTCTGGTCTGTGGATTCAGGTGGTTGTCTGGACAACACAGGGACAGAAGTTACTCACAGAGAACATTCAGAGTGAAGGGGTCACTGTGGCCAACACTCACTGGGTTCCGGGTTTCACACTCATAGGGACCTGTGTCGTTCCTCGTGACATGGAGCAAAGTGAGAGTCCTGTTGTCCTTGGACAGCTCCAGCCTGGCACTGTCCTGGAGGCTCTGACTGTTGATCAGCCACGGGTAGGTGGTGTCCATAGTGTGAGGTTCACACGTGAACAGGATAGGGTCCTTGTGCTCCTCGGGGTTGGAGTTGTTGGTTGTGATGCTGGGTTTGGGTAACTCTGTTGTTTAGTTAGCAGAGAGAACAGTGCCCTGGGTGGTACCTTTGATTCCTCCAAAGGCATCTTCAAGGGTTGACACCTCTCACCTCTCACCTCTCAGTCAACCCAAGTTTTTTTAAAAGAACAAGGCAGGTGTGTCTATTGCACAACAAAAGGAGGGCCTGAGTGCTGAGAGAATGTAAGGCCTCCAGTGAGTGTCTGGAGAAAGCACAGACTGTCTCAGGTGTCAGTTAAGTATGCGGGATTGATCATGGAAAGACATACCCTTGGGAGAAAGAGACCACTGGACACCTGTCCTGGTTTTTTGCTGACCAGCTGACTGCCTGACCAACCTTGGTGTCTCTCCTGGGATGTGCAGGTGCGGAGTCCCTTCGAGCTGCACAGACCTACAATGCTGGATCAAGATGTGTTTCCAGCCTGGCTGGTGTAGCTCAGTGGATTGAGCACGGGTCTGTGAAGTAAAGCATCAGTTCAATTCCCAGTCAGGGCACATGCCTGGGTTGCAGGTCAGTTCCCAGTGGGGGACACATGAGAGGCAACCATACATTGATATTTCTCTCCCTCTCTCCTTCGCTCCCCTCTAAAATAAATGAATAAAATCCTTAAAAAAAGAATTTATTAAAAAAAATGTGTTTCCACTAAAGACTCACATTCCAGGCTTATTCTAAAGATGAGTCATGAAGGACCATCCCACAGTGCTTATACCCTCAGAAGACTGAGCGGTGTGGCCTGGGACTGGGTGGTTGAGCAGAAACGAAACATGGGAACACCAGGAGCAAGTCTGGGGGTCAGTTCAGGCTTCAGGATGCAGGGCCATGAAATGAGCAGTGTGCCCAAGACTGGTGACTATTTAATTTATGACTGACGTGACAGTGACCCCACAAAAGGTAGAGCAGAGTCCAGGAATGATTGAGACAAGACAGGTTCATCAAGAGCTGGCTGGCTTTGGCAGCAGAACCAGGCTCTCTGCCCTCAGTCTTTAGTGTCCTGTCTCCCACTGAAGTAGGCAGGACCCTTCCTCAAACACTCAGACAACAGCAACTACAGAAGGGGTGACTGGGGGCACTGGGGGAGCTGGAACTTGCTAAAATATGGCCATTGTGTACCATTTGTGTTTGGCATTATGAGACAGAACTTTGAGTTAAATAGTGAAAGAATAAGTGAAAATCATTATTACTTCCCAAAGATCTAAGACCAGTCTCTGGAGGGATCTCTCGTCAAGAGAACATTGAAGGTCACAGAGCAAGTTCTGAGTCCAACCAGGGACACACTGTGACCAAAGGAAGACACTACAGTGAGTGTGAAGTCAGTGCCTCCTGGGGAGAGAGACTGTGAGTCCTGCTAAGGGGACAGAAGTGACCAGAGAGCACGGGCCTGTGTGTCTGTTGTGTAAAGGGAGGGATGACACCAAACTGGTAGAAAAGACACATATTATGTTGGTACACGTAGGAAGAAAGTCCCCATCACCAGTTTCTGTGGACAGTCAGGCTAGTGGGAGGAGCCCCCACCTAACTCACCAAACAGAACTGAGCTTTGATCAAATTCATTCAAGTTGAACAGTGTCTGAGAGAAAAGACAGAGGCTGGTGCACCTCACTGTCTGAGAGGGTCCCATCCCATGGCAAAGGTGCCTCATGAGGAAACACGTGTGTGACACAGGCAGTGAACCAGTCAGATGGGGCAGCGTCACCAGCCCCACTTTGGGAAAGTTGGGAGATGCTGGAACGAACAGGAGACTCACACTAGACACAGATGTGTCACGATTCAGGGATGAAGTGAGCCCTGTTGGAGACTGAGGCCTGTCCTTCTGCTTTTGACTCCCTGGTAGAGTCACGCAGAGAGTAGATCAATGGTTACATGTCCCTGTCAGGTGTCCTGTTCCTGTTCTTGGCATGAGGGAGGGAAGGAGCCCTGGATGGGGCACAGTGGAGGCTCTTTCTCCTGTGACCTGGGAACCTGGCTCCTGATGGAGGCAGGGCTGCTGCTCTGACTGACTTCTGTGTCCTTCCTGTTGCCCAGGAGGATGGGCCTGGGAACAGGTGTGAGCAGGAGAACCTGGGGAGCCTGCAGGGTGGAGGAAGCAGAGCAAAGCAGGGCAGTGGGGCTGGAGTGAAGGAGGAGGCAGATGAGGGACATGGAAGCAGCAGAGAGAGCCAGAAATGTCTTTGGTGAGCAGTGGGGGTTATAGGTGACTTCAAGGACCCCAGGGGCCAAGAGCCCAGGGCTGCCCCAGGGCAGGATCAGTGCAGCTGGGAAAGTCCCTCCCGCAGCTGGGCAGCCCCACAGTCTCTGTGAAACTTGGCTCCTGAGGGGGCTTCAAGGGCAGGTGGTCAGAGGGATGGAACGTGGGTCTCTGTCCCTGGAGGGACAGGGAACAGGTGTTGCCAAAACCTACTAAGACTATATCCAGGTTCCAGTTTCTGTACAGATTATGGTTCATTCATTCATTCATTCATTTTTCCACCTCTCACTCCTATCCTACACCAAGGAGCTACTGAGTGCTGGTCCCTGAGCTGGTTGCAGGTGTGGAGTGAGGAGTGAGAGGCAAAGTCCTTCCCTTCATATCCAGTGGGAGTGACACCAACACATCAGGAAGCAAAGAAGGGATTGCAAGTCCAGGGCAGGGAGGTGTGGATGGGCCACCTGAGGGGGAGCCCTGGGCGTTCCCAGCACTGACTCTGATTGTTACTGCAGGTACTTTGGTTCTGGAGTAAAAACAGATTAATTCTCCATTTCCTTTGACTCCCAGAGCAGAAAATAGATGGGGGGGGCAAGATTAGTATGGGAAATATAGAATCTAAAGAACTTGAGACACATGGTCATAAACTAAAGGGGGGGGTGATGGGGACGGGAGGTAGGGTGGAGGGGAATGAAGGAGGGATAGAACAACTGTAATGGCATAATCAATAAAAAAAAGAAAAGAAAAAAATCTCTCCCTCTGTGCTGGCCACATCTAAGAAGAAAGGATCTGAACTGGCAGCTGGTGTCAGGGTCTACACATGCCTGACAGGCCCTTGGAGTGGAGGGGAGGATGGGCTGGGAGTGCAGACAGGTCTTGGCGTGACTCAGACTGGACAGTCCTGGTCTGTGTGACTCTGCATGAATGTGCCCCTGTAACTGGTCTTGGGCTTGCCAGGCTGTCTCTAGATGATCCTTAAATCTTTCCCAATTTCCTGACCTAACACTTGGAACAGAGGAGCTGACCCAGCTAACAGCCTCTGTGACCATTTGTGTCCCTGATAGAGGACTCCCTGGCCTGACTCCTGGTGGACGAGGGGCTATGAGCAGCATCTTCTCTGTTCCTCCCCTGGGGACACTGACCTTCCTCTGGAATCTCCTATGTTCCCCAGGGCAGGTAGCTAATGGCCTGGGGACCTTGTCCACATGATAGTCTCCACTGATAGTCTCAGGTGAAGGGCCATGTTCTACCAGTGCCCAGATGTAGCTCTTGAACCTGAGCCCTCGCTGGTGACCAGCTCAAGAGCCTTGTGATTCAGGCACCTGGGAAATTGTGGCTCCCAGTCAGCCCTGCCCACACATGAAACTAGCCTGACCCAGGTTCCCCAGGCTCCCTAGGACAGGCGTCTGTGGAAGGACTGCCACTTTTAGCTCTATGAGGTTCCCAAAGGGCACCCTCAGGTCAGGCCCTGTCTGAGCCCTGCAGGGTCTTTCTCAGGGTCATGGTCATGGGGAGAGGTCCAGGAAGCTTGACTGAGAGTGGTCTCTTTCTGCTGAGTTACTCCCATCAGACTGGTACTCTGTTTGTGGTGAATGAATGTGTGCAGGACTGAATTCTGATCTTAGGAAGTTTGTCTCCACCATGTGTGTCCTGCACTAAATGTCCAACTCCCCCCCGGGACGTGAAGCAGAGGGGGATGGAAGCAGAGTCCAGGGAGTGAGACCTGAGTGTGAGTAGAATTCACCCCACCCAACCCCCAGAGGGCAGAGAGCAATCACTCACGGTACACACGGAGGTGTCCCTTTGCTTCTTCCTTCTGAAAAGTTTTCCTTATGGCTTGTACGGTGTAGTATCCTGTGTCCTTCAGGGTGATGTTCTGGAGCAGCAGGGATCCATTGGGGTATATGGTCTCTCGACTGCTGTGGGCAGGCCCCGGGGTAAATTCTTGAGTGTGTATTACATATGTTGCAATTACACGGTTGTTGTCCACACTTTCCCCTCTGTACCAGCCATAGCCTATAAGGTTCTCGGGCAGATTGAGGACAAGGAGAAGCACATCGTCCCCTTCAGTAGCATTGATTGATGCAACAGTGAGTTGGGCAGTGGTGGGTGGGCTCCTGAAGCTTAACAGGGAGACTAGGAGGAAAGGAGAAGTCAATCAGTTTTCGGGTCTATGTGTTGGGAGGGAAAGATGAAGCCATGGGTCCTGAGCAGGTCTCTTCATCTCAACCTTAGTGCATGTATGAGTGCAAGCGTGTGTGTGTGTCTCCCACGGTCAAGGTCAGCAGCACAGCCACCATTACTTCAGTGCTTCTAAACCCATTATTTCTTCTGTTTCGAAACTCTGTTCTAGGCATTCGCCTGTCTCACCCCCTCACTGCCCTCAGGCCCCTGCGGACAGTCAGGAGCATCCTCGAAACACTTCTCTCTTGCCCACTTTTTCCAGAGACCCTGTGTCTTCACCTTCTGACCTGCCCTGGCTCTTTTCCTTTTGTTGCACCTCTGGGTACCTGATATCACATCCAGATCTTTCCTTGTCTGTCCCCTCCCCACAGAACGTGAGCTCCGCTGGGGCAGAGGCGTGTCTGACCCTGTTGTACCCCCAGTGCCTCCCACAGGCTGCAAGCACCTGTGGGGCAATGAGTGGGTGGTCCCAGGTCCTGCTCCTCCTGGGGTGCATCTGCTTCTTTCTGAGGTTGGTGGTAAGGACGTTTAGTGCCCCTGGTTACGTTTTCCTGGTGTCACCCCTGATATAAATTGTTATTATTCTCACCAGTTTTCAGAAATTAATTCTCTTTTTCCATAAATGACTTTTATAATATTGCAGTAGTTTCTTTCTACTTCTAGTTAGAGTATTTTTATAAAAATAAAGAAGGTGAATTTTGTCGAATGCTCATATTGATTCTTCTCCTTACTATTTATAGGTCTACTCATATTTTCTATTTCATTGTGATTCCATCTTGGAAGGTTTGGAGCTAGTAATTTGTTTATTAGTTTTAAGAGTTTTTTTTTTGTGGGATCATTAGTGTGTTCTACATAAAGTCCCTGCCATATGCAAACAGAGGTAATTTTACATCTTCCTTTCCAACTTGGATGCATTTTATTTCTTTTTCTAACCTAATAACTGGCCAAAATTTCCAATAGTGTTTGTGGAAAAAAAACGGCAAAATCAGAGATTGTTGTGTTCTGCCTGATCTTAGAAAAAGTTTTACTCTTTCACAGTTGAGAATGGTGTTAGCTGTGGGTTTTTTTCATAAAGTATCTTTATAATATTGAGGTAGTGTCTTTCCATTTTTAGTTTGTTTTTATTTTTTCTAAAAATGATGAATTTCTGTCAAATGCTCACACTGATTCTTCTCCTTACTATTTATAGGTCTACTCATATTTTCTTTTTTTTTTAAAGGTCTTCATTATTTTTTATTTTTGGCAATAAAATTTGCTCTTATATAAATTATATCATATTGTATAATTCATTCTTTTTTTTGCCTTTTTTATTGATTATGCTGTTACTCATATTTTCTATTTCATTGTGATTCCATCTTGGAAGGTTTGGAGCTAGTAATTTGTTTATTTCACCTAAGTTGTCTAATTTGTTGGCATACAGTCACTCACAGTACTATCAGAACTCTTATTTGTTCTGTAGAATTGGCAGTAACATTCCAACTCTCATTCCTGATTTTAATGATTTGAATCTTCTCTCTTTTTTCTTAGCCAGTCTAGTTAAAGGTTTGTCGACTTTGTTAGGCTTTTTTGATAAACCAACTTTTGGTTTCATCAATTTTCACTACTGTTTTTTCTCATTCTGTATTTTATTTATCTCCATTCTAATTTTTATTACTCCCTTCTGCTAGCTTTGAGTTTATTTTGTCCTTCTTTCTCTAGTTCCTTAAGTTGTACAGTTAGGGTGTTGATTTGAGATCTTTCTTCTTTTGTAAAGAATGATTTACAATTATGATTTACATTTACAATTACAAATTTCTTGCACAAGATTCTTAATTTATCTGAGCCTCATATTCCACAACTGGAAGTTACAATAAGAGGACCTATTTCATGGTATTGCTTTAAATATTTAATGTAATGATCAGTTAAAACCTTAGCAAAAAGCCACACACAGTGGAAATAGTCTGTAATTGTTAGCTACTATTATAACTACTATTATGATAAATAACTTTTAAAACCTACCGCAATCGAGGTTTTCCTGCCCCTCACACTTACAGGTGGGTCATGGGATTTCCCTGCTGCTGAGCCCCCCAAACCCCATCCTACTCTGCTCCCTGTCCTCTCCCCTCAGGGCCCAACAGAAGCCCCTGTGCCCTCTCAGACCCCTGTCCTCCCCAGGGGACCCAGCCAGTCTCTGTCCCCATCCTCCTGTCCACTTCCCAGGGACTGTCCCCTCCTTACGGGCCAGCAGGACCCCCTGCCCGGCAGTGGCTAAGCGGGACTCCATGGCGTTTGCTGTCTGCTCCGTCCCTCCCTCTGTGAGAGGAGCTTCGATTCCAGAAATGTTCACGGGCTTCGCTGTCCGAAGTGTGCGAGCTGCCGGTCCACTCCAGGTGTGGCGAGCCCGCTCCGGGAGCGCTCCCCGGTCACGTGGTGCGGGGGCGGGGTCTGTACCCAGGTCCCTCCCTCTATCTCCCTCTATCGCCTCTCGTTTCAGTCTTCCTTGTTTCCTCCTTTCCCTTTATCTTCCATCTAGATTTCAGATCCTGGGACTGGCTGAGACCTCTGCCCTTCCTCACAGTGATTCTCCACTCTTCCATCCCCAACCCTCCTGCGCGCGCAGGCACCACCCGTGTGGATGCGCCCAGGCTGGGGACAGCCGGGAGGGGGCGTTCCCCACAGCTGCACGTAGGGTGCAGCGCAGTGTCACCCTCAAGCCCTTCCTATCTCTTCTAGTTTTTTTTAAAAATGATTTTATTTATTTATTTTTAGAGAGGAAGGAAGGTAGGAAGAAAGAGAGGGAGAGAAACTTTGACGTGAGAGAGAAACATCAGTTGGCTTGCAATGTATGTGCCCAGGCCCAAGCTGAACCTGAAACCCAGGCATGTGCTTTGACCCGGAATCAAACCTGTCACTTTTCACATGTCCAACCAACTGAGCCACACAGGTCAGGATTTCTCTAGGGTTTTCGTTCAGAGCAGGAGCCCTGGGGCATCATCAGGAACTCTTGTCACAAGGATGTAACCCTGTTGTATATTGGAATCCCTTGTGGAATTTTGTAAAGATTGTGAGTGTGGAGATGACACCTTAGAAATGATGCATCGGCAGCTGTCCTGCTAAGGTGGATGCCCAACCAGGTGTGGCCCGGAGATATGGTGGTGGGGCAGACACTCTCCCCTTCCAGTGCACAGGGAGGGTCTCAGGTCCCATTACAAATGCAGATTCTGACTTGGCAGGTGTGCAGTGGACCTAGACTTTGCATCTAACAAGCTGTCAGGGGAGGTTGATCTTACTGGCCTGTGAAGCCCTTCCTTCCTCCCTCCCTCCCTCTCTCTCTTCCATTTACCAAGTAATTATTGGGCTTATACCAAATAACCTGGGCATATGGCAGTAAAAAATCCAGGGAAATGGAAATCAAATTCCCCTTAATAAATCCATCAGAATGTTTCATTTGACATTTCTCATAAACATCTAAACTTGTTCATTAAAAAAAAATCACAGGAGCGTGGGAGCACAGTCTAACAGTGAGGCAGATGGAGACCCTTCCCGAGAGGACAACCCTGTCCTCCCAGCGTTGGTCTCTGCTGTGTCCTGGTCTTGAGTCTGTCAGCACCACACAGAGAGCCCCAGGGGCCCCCAAACCTGGGGATTGTTTCTGTGACACAGGAGCCCAGCTGGGCACCGGGTCTCCCCCAGGTTCTCAGATCCTCTGGGGAGGTGGGTGTCCTCCCAGCAGGAAGGTCACAGAGGTGACTCTGGGGTAAGAAAGGGGCAAGCTGGGTGAGGACTGGTGAGGGGACCCACCCTCTGTCTTCAGGTGTCACCAGTGTGTCTTCTGCTTCTAAGGACAGAGACCCAGGACTGGGTATCTCAGAAGGACCTGCAGTCCTGGGTGTGAAGGGAGAGGTGTCCTGCGTGTCCTGGCAATAAAGAGGGTGGTAGGTGGTCTGGTGGCTGTGGGCTCCCTGGTCCTCAAGGGGCAATTTCAGGGAGACACTCTCTCTCTGTGCCTGTTGGGTGATGCTGTCTATGTGCTCCCTGATCATGGGGACAGCCTCTGTCCTCTGCCTGGGGACTGCCTGTTGTCACTCAGCCTTGCCCATGGGTGGTGCCAGACAGGGAGTGGGGAGCAGCGCAAGGACCCCTGGGAGAGCAGGTGCTCCCAGGCCCCAAGAAGGAGCCAGTAGGACAGAGTGGGCATGTAGGAGGGGCCCAGAAGGGTCTGTGATGTGGAAATCAGGCTCTTTTTCTACCTCCTTAGCCAAAGCCAGGTTCTTGCAGTTTCCTGTGTTGCCTGTGTGTCTCAATGTTGCCCCCTGGAGGGCATTAAGGTGACCTGCGGCCAATGTCAGAGGCTGTACAAGGATGCCGACCCTGAACTCTGGGGAGACCTGGGCTCTCTGACCACTGTGCCAAGCGGCCAGTTAGCCTGGGTCCTGATCACTGGATTCCTGACTCAATCCCAGGACTGACTGAGCCCAGAGAGAGTTGTTCAGAGGGGTCCTGATCTGGTGTCAGGAGAACTGTATCCCAGGGGGATGTGTTGTCTCAGGAGCAGCTCTTTGTCCCTGAGGTTTCAAAGGACAAGCCAGGTGAGGGGTCTCTTGAGTGTTTTAGGAGAGGGCTCAAGCTTGGGGGTTGGTCCACAGATTGTCCTGTGTGTCCCCACCACAAGTCATCTGTGTGGCTGCCTGTCATCTGCTCTAGGCCTCCTCACAGGCCCAGGAGCTGGAGCAGCTCCACATGGAGACTTGGGCAGGGGATGGGGAGGCCCTGTGGGACCCTCAGACCATCTGAGATGGAAGCCACCCAGATCCTGGGTCCTTCAGTCCCATCATGCATGGGGAGTGCCCCTTGTTCCTCAGGACACCATGGGCTGCCTGGTGGGATGTCTGCTGAGGACCGCAGGCAGGGGTCCCCCTGAACCAGGGACCCTGTGGATGGGAAGTCACCCCTGATTCTTCTGTAGTCAGGAGGGACTCTCTGCCTCCCTGATGGTGACTCACTGGTGTGGAGAACCCAGAGTTTGCACCCTGTCAGGTCTCTGTGAGAAGAGCAAGGGCTTCATTGCCTGCCCCACCCCCTCCCCAGGAGAAGTCACTAGCAGGGTGGAGGTGGGGAGGGCTGTGGTTTTCTGGGAATGAAGGGGCTCCAGCCTCTCTTTGTTGGGAGGTCCATGTCCTTCATGATGACTCTACAAGGAGTACAGGGCTGTCCCTGTGACAGCCATGGGCAGTTGGTGGCTTCTTCCCATGCTGACACCAGTGCCTTCAGGTATAAGGAACATGTGCTGACCTCAGGTGTCACATGGGTTACAGGTGTCTGCTGTGCTGTTTCCTCATCCATTTAATGAGCATTTACTGAGCTTCTGTGACATGTCAGGCCCTGTGTTGGGCCCTGGGAACTGCACAGAGAAGAGGACACAGGGGGCCTTGTGCTCATGGAGATTACTCTGTTACAGAGATATTGTTGTCACTCAGTGAAATCATGGAAGAAAGGAGTCAATTATTGAGGGATGGTCTGTGAAGGGCAAGTGTGTGGTACGTCTGGAGCATGCACGTGAGTTTCAGCTGGTCTGGGGATCACAGAGAGCCCTTCTGAGCAAGGGGCCTTTTGGCTGTGACTGAAGTGTGAGTGAGCATTCACCCCTGGAAGGACATGGAGGGTGTGTTGGGGGCAGCTGCCTGCAGAGGGCTGGCCTTTTCTGAAGAGACACCTGACTATGCAGGAGCTGATGAAGTCCAGTGTGGGGAGAATGGAGAGCAAGGAGTGAGGACTGAGGGATGCTGGGGAGGGTCAAACCCTGCTGGCCTGTGGGTACTGCTGCCAGGGAAGAGGAGAGAGAGGCCTGGGTTCAGCAGCTCCCTGGGGTGGCTCCTGAGTGTTGAGTATCTCTGCTGCCCTCTGGTGGACAGAGCTGGGAGTGTAGCAGTCACCATATTTATTTGACAAGATTTCATAGACATTTCACAGGGGCCAAACATATCATATTAATGTTCCATGTCCGTGGGTCCCAGTCTCTCTTCCTACAAGTATGTTGGCCCTGCCTCTTCCCTCAGAGAGATGTCACCAGGCTCACAGTTCCAGGAATGTGTATTTATTTGTGGTTGTCTCCAGCAGGCTACCTGAGGGTGCCCCTGGGTGGAGCAGTGTGTGTGGCTGGAGTGCTGGGTGATGGGTCTGTGGGGAGAAGGAGGAGCAGGAACCAGGTGTGTCAGGAGGGGAAAGTCTGTGTCAGGGGAGCAGAGGGGACAGGATGGACAAGTCATTGTCCCTTCTCATTCCCAGTCCCTGTTGCCCAGGAGAGGGGCCCAGGTTCTGGGATACACAGCACCACACACTTCTCTGTGGTTCTGATTGGGTGAGTGGAGCTGCTTCCTGTGCAGTTAACTGTGACCTGGGCCTCACGTGTGCTCTGTGCCTATGGCTGAGCTGTTGGTAGTTGGGTCCACGTTGATCCAGGGCTGTGGTGGGAGCTCTCTGTCACGTGGGCTGTGAGGGTGAAGTCCTGGTCCTGAGCCTGCCTCACACCCACAGTCCCACCCAGGGCCCAGGCAGAACCCCTAATGCTGTGTGCCTCCCCTCCCCCTTCCTGGGGTTCCTGCCCTGCTCCTCCTTATTCCTGGGCTCTGTTGGGCAGCCTCAGCCAGTGCCTCCCCTGTTCCTGTTCCAGGCAGCTGTCCTTGTGGTTGCTGCCCCCTCACCATCTCTGTGCTGAGCAGCCTCTCACTTGCTCTGAGCCCTGGCCCCAGTGAGGGAGGAAGGGTGGAGCTGGGGCTGGCGCTCTCCAAGGTGCTGCACTGTCTGGAGAGCTGGAGGGCGAGGGGCCCTGGTGAGTCCTGGTGAGACACTGCTGTGTCTCTGGGTGGAAGCCTCTCTCATTTGCCAGAACTGAGCCCTCTAGGCCAGCAGAGAGCATGGTGTTTGGGGCACAGGGGTTGGGGCATGTGCTAGTGGATCGTTAGAGGTAAGAATGAGTGGTGTCTCTCCTATTCCTCCCCCTGATCCCTGAACCTGTGATACCTGGCTCTGGGAGACACGGTGTCACCTATTCAGACCATATATGTATTCCTGGAGTGCCTTCCCCAACCCTGCAAGGTACAGTCATCTAGCTGGTGCTGTCACTGAGTTTCCAAAAGGCCATTTCACTGTTCTGTCAAGTCAGATCTTTGAGGACTGTGAGACCAGTGGCCTCCATGGGCAGGAGCCCACTGCTGTGTTCCATGTGCCGTGAGGTGAGGCCCTCAGTCAGAGCAGTGCCCCGTGGGGAACTGAGGTGCAGGACAGGCTCTGTGGTCAGTGGACGGCAGCTCCTGAAGCATTCCATGTGCAGGGAAGGCAAGTCTGTACCCAGAGTAGGTGTCTCTTCCAATAAGAACAAAGCACTCCCACTCCACGACAGGAGTGGTCTAGGTTAATCAATTTGTTGAATCCAAAATTCAACAATTTTTTGAATTTGTTGAATCCCTCCATCCCCTTACCTCCCTCCCCCCTAGCTGTCATTCTGTTCTCCATCTATGAGTCTGTCTCTGTTTTGCCTGTTGGTTGAGTTTGTTCATTATATGCCACATATGAGTGAAAGCATATTTGTCTTTCTCTGAGTGGCTTTTTCACTTAGCATAATATTCTCCAGGCCCATCAATTCTGTCAAAAAGGGCAAATTTTATTCTTATTCACGACGAAGTAGTATTCCATTGTGTAAATCCCCCTAGGTGTTTTATCCACTCATCTACTGATGGATACTTGGGCTGCTTCCATTTTTGGCAATTGTAAAGAATACTGCAATGAACAAAGGGGTGTTTATGTTATTTTGAATTAGTGTTTTGGTTTCCTTCATATATATTTGCAGAAGTGGGATAGCTGGCTCAAAAAGCAGATCCATTTTTTAATTTTTGAGGTACATCCATACTGCTTTCCACAGTGGTTGCACCGTCTGCATTTCCACCAACAATGCATGAGGGTTCCCCTTTCTCAAAATCCTCACCAGCACTTGCTGTTTGTTTATTTCTTGATGATAGCCATTCTGACAGCTGTGAGGTGATATCACATTGTGGTTTTAACTTGTGTTTCTCTGATGATTAGTGATGTTGTACATCTTTTCATATGTCTATTGGCTATCCGTATGTCCTCTTTGGAGAAGTGTCTATTCAGGTCTTTTGTCCACTTTTTAATTGGGTTATTTTTCTGGTGTTGAGTTTTGTCATTTCTACAAATTTTGGACATTAACCCCTTATCAGATGGATTGGCAAATATGTTCTCCCATTCTGTGGGCTGTCTTTTTATTTTGTTGATAATTTTTTTTTGCTGTGCAAAATCTTTTTAGTTTGATGTAGCCCCATTTGTTTATTTTTTCTTTTGTTTCCCTTGCTTGGGGATACATATATCTGATAAAAATTTCTAAGAGCAATGTCTGAGATTTTGCTGCTTTTATTTTTTTCTAGGATTTTCATAGTTTTGGGTCTAACATTTCAGTCTTTGATCCATTTAGAATTCATTCTTGTGTGTGGTGTAATAAGGTGGTCTAGTTTTATGTTTCTGCATGTATCTGTCCAATTTTTTCCAACACTATTCATTGAATAAACTATCTTTAGCCCATTGTATGTGCCTGCTTCCTCTGTTGAATATTAACTGACTATAAAGGTGTGGGTTTATTTCTGGTCTCTATTCTGTTCCACTGATCTATGTCTCTGTTTTTATGACAGTACTATGCTGTTTTGATTACTATGGTCTTATAGTATAGGTAGCATGATTCCTCCAACTTTGTTATTCTTTTTCAGAATTGCTATTGCTATGTGAGGCCTTTTGTGGTTCCATATAAATTTTTGAAATATTTGTTTTAGTTCTGTGAAATACATCATTGGAATCTTGATAGGAATTGCATTGAATCTATAGATTGCTTTCGGTAGTATGGACATTTTAATGATGTTAATTTTTCCTATCCATGAACATGATATGTGCTTCCACTTACCTATCCATTCTATTTCCTTCTTTAATGTCTTAAAATTTTCCATGTACAGGTCTTTTACATCCTTGGTTAGATTTAGTCCTAGGTATTTCATTCTTTTTATAATGATTGTGTATGGGATTGTTTTCTTAACTTCCCTATCTATTTGTTACTGGCATATAAAATGCAAATGATTTCTGGATATTAATTTTGTATCCTGCTACTCTGCTTAATTCATCGATCAGTTCTGGTAGTCTCTTGGTGGACTCTATGGGGTACTATAGTCTCTTTGGGGTACTCTATGTACAGTATCATGTCATCTGCAAATAAAGATAGTTTTTACTTCTTCCTTTCCAATTTGGATGCCTTTTATTTCTTCTTCTTGTCTGATCGCTGAGGCTAGGACTTCTATCACTATGTTGAATACGAGTGGTGAAAGTGCATATCCCTGTCTTGTTCCCAATCTTAAGGGGAATGCTTGTAGTTTTTGCTCATTTAGTATGATGCTGGCAGTGGGTTTGTCATATATGGCCTTTATTATGTTTAGGTATGTTCCCTCTAACCCCACTTTGCTGAGAGTACTAATCATAAATGTGTCATAGATTTTATCAAATGTTCTTTCTGCATATATTGATAAGGTCATGTGATATTTTATTCTTCATTTTGTTTATGTGGTGAGTCATATTTATTGATTTGCAAATGTTGCACCAAACTTGCATTCCTGGAATAAATACCAGCTGGTCATGGTGCATGATCTTTTTGATGTATTGCTGTATTTGGTTTGCTAATATTTTGTTGAGGATTTTAGAGTCTAAGTTCATCAGGGGTGTTGGCCTATAATTTTATTTGTTGTTTCTTATCTGATTTTGGAATTAGGATAATGTTGGCTTGGTAAAATGAGTTTGGGAGTCTTCCCTCCTTTTGAATTTCATGGAATAGTTTGAGAAGGATAGGTTAGTTCTCAGAATGTTTGGTTAAACTCACATGCAAAGCCAACTGGCACAGGGCTTTTATTTGTTGGGAGTATTTTGATTACTGCTTCAATTTCACTGGGTGTAATCTGTCTATTCAGATTCTCTGATTGTTTTTGATTTAGTTTTGGAAGGCTGTATGTTTTTAGGAATTTATCCATTTCATCCAGGTTGTCCAGTTTGTTGGCACACAGTTGTTCATAATACTTTCTTACAGTCTCCCTTGTACCTCTTTGGTGTGAGTTGTTATTTCTCCTTTTTCATTTCTAATTTTATTTATTTGGAATCTTCCTCTTTTTTTCTTAATGAGTCTAGTTAAGGGTTTGGCAATGTTGTTTTTCTTTACAAAGAACCATCTCTTGAATTCATTATCTTTTGTATCATTTTTTAAGATTCTACTTAATTTGTTTCTGCTCTGATTTTTATTTTCTTCTTTCTAATCACTTTGGACTTTGCTGTTCTTTTTCAAGTTGTTTTAAGTGTGAAGTTAGAGTGTTTATTTGAGCTTTTTCTTGTTTTCTGAGATAGACCTGTAATGCTATGAATTTTTCACTTAGGATTGCTTTCCCATGTCCCACAGATTTTGGATTGGTTCATCCTCATTTTCATTTGTTTCAAGCTACCTTTTGACTTCTTTCTTGATCTCATTGTTGACCCATTCATTGTTTAATAACATGATATTTAGCTTTCATGTCTTTGTGTGTTTTTTTCAGTGTTCTTCTTGTGATTGATTTCTAGTTTCATAGCATTGTGGTCAGAAAAGATGCTTGATATGATTTAAATCTTCTCAAATTTATTGAGATTTGTTTTGTGTCCTAGCATGTGGTCAATCTTACAAAACGTTCCATGTGCACTTGATAAGTATAGGTTGAAATGCTCTGAAGATATCAATTAAATCTATTTGATCTAGTGTGTCATTTAAGGCCAATGTATCCTTGTTGATTTTCTGTCTGGAAGATTTTTCCATTGAAGTCAATGGGTTGTTGAAATCCCTAACTATGACTCTTTCTGTCAATCTTTCCCTTTATGTCCATCAAAATTTGCTTCAGACTTTCAGCCAAGATGGAGGAGTAGGTAGACATACTGTGTCTCCTCACACAACCAAAGAAGGACAACAACAAATTTAAAAACAAAAAGCAACCAGAACTTACAGAAAATCAAACTGTATGGAAGTTAGACAACCAAGGAGTTAAAGAAGAAATATTCATCCAGACTGGTAGTAGGGGTGGAGATGGGTGGCTAGGGTAAAGAGGACCCATGGCAAGTCATCAGCTGGAGGACTGAGTGAGGTGGTGGTTTGCAGACTGGGCAGTCCTACATATGCATGCATATAAACCGAGAGGAACAATTGGGGAGCGAGACAGACCATGAAACCTAGGATTCCAGTGAGGGTAAATAAAGCTTCAAAGTCTCTAATGGAAAACACCTGTGGGGTTGAGGCAGCAGCAGAAGAAACTCCCAACTTAACAGGGGAGTTCATTGGAGAGACCCGCTGGGTCCTAGAATGTACACAAACTCACTCACTTGGGAATCAGCACCAGAAGAGCCTAATTTAATTGTGGGTAGTGGGGGAAGTGACTGAAAACTATCAGAGAGCAGAGCAAGTGGCACTGTTCCCTCTCTGACCCCTCCCTTAAATATAGCATCTCAATGCAGCAATGTGGGTTACCCTGCCCTGGTAAGTACCAAGGGCTCCACCCACTACTATGTAGCAGCCCTGCGGAGACAATACAAAATGGCACAAATGAAAGAGCAGATCAAAGCTCCATAAAAAATACAACTAAGTGATGAAGAGATAGCCAACCTATTAGATGCAGAGTTCAAAACACTGGTATTGAGGATGTTCCCAGAATTGGTTGAATATGGTCACAAATTAGAGGAAAATATGAAGACTATGAACAGTAAAATAAAGAAATATATACAGGGAACCAACAGTGACAGGAAGGAAACCAGGATTTAAATGAACAGTTTGGAGCAGAAGGAAGAAAGAAACATTAGACCAGAACAGAATGAAGAAACAAGAACTAAGAAAACTGAGGAGAGGCTTAGGAACCTCCAGGACATCTTTAAACATTCCAACATTCGAATCATAGGGGTGTCAGAAGGGGAGGAGGAAGACCAAGAAATTGAAAACTGACTTGAACAAATAATAAAGGAGAACTTCCCCAATCTGGCAAAGGAAATAGACTTCCAGGAAGTCCAGGAAGCTCAGAGAGTCCCAAAGAAGTTGGACCCAAGGAGGAACAAACCAAGGCACATCCTAATTACATTAGCCAAGACAAAAAAAAAACACCCCAGAATAAAATCTTAAAAGCAGCAAGAGATAAGGGGACAGTCACCTACAAAGGAGTTCCCATCAGACTGTCAGCTGATTTCTCAAAAGAGACCTTGCAGGCAAGAAGGGGCTGGAAAGAAGTATTCCAAGTCATGAAAGGCAAGGACCTACATCCAAGATTACTCTATCTAGCAAAGCTAGATAATTTCAAATGAAAGGGCAGATAAAGTGCTTCTCAGATAAGGCCAAGTTCAAGGAATTCATCATCACCCAACCCTTACTATATATGAAATGTTAAAGGGACTATCTATGAAAAAGAAGATGATAAAAATATAAACAGTAAAACGACAACAAACTCACAGCTATGAACAACCAAAACCATAAATAAACTAAGCAAACAATTAGAACAGGAACAGAACACAGAAATGGAGATCACATGGATGGTTACTGACAGGGAAGGGGAGGCAGTGAAAGTGGGGAAAGGTACAGGGAATAAGAAGCATAAATGGTAGGTTGAAAATAGGCAGATGGAGGTTAAGAATACTACAGGAAATGTAGAAGCCAAAGAAATTTTATGTAGGACCCATGGACATGAACTAAAGGGGGGGTGTGGGTGGAAAGGGGTGTGCAGGGCAGAGGGGACTAAAGGGAGGAAAATGGGAGAACTATAATAGCATAGTCAATAAAACATTTTAACAATATTCTAAAGAAAATACTAGCAAATTGAACACAACAATACTTAAAAAATAATATTCCATGATCAAGTGAGCTTCATGCCAGGGGCACAAGGATGATTCAATGTATACAAATCGATCAATGTGATAAACCAAATCAACAAAAGACAGGATAAAAAATTATATGATCTTATCAACAGATGCACAAAAGGCATTTGAGAAGATAGAACATACATTTAGAATTAAAACATTCGATAAAATAAGTACAGAAGAAAAGAAGGTTTGGTTTAGATGTCAAACCCTCAGACAATATCATACTCAATAGCAAAAAACCGAAAGCTTTTCCTCTAAAATCAGGAGTGGGGCAAGGATGCCCACTCTCACCGCTCTTCAACATAGTTCTGGAAGTCCTGGCCAGAGCAAAAGGCAAGATAAAGAAATAAAAGGCATCCAGATTGGGAAGGAAGTAGTAAAACTGTCACTTTTTGCAGACAACATGGTCCTGTGCATAGAGAACACTGAAGACTTCACCAAAAAACTATTAGAAACAATAAACAAAGTTGCAGGATACAAATCAATGTACAAAAATCCACTGCTTTCCTGTGTACTAGCAATGAAACTTCTGAAAAAGAAATTAGAAAAAAACAAACAATTGCTTTTGCAATTGTAACCAAAAGAATACAATACCTGGGGATAATCTTACCAAAGGGTGGGAAAGACCTATAGGCTGAAAACAACAAAGCACTATTAAAACAGACTGAGAAAGATAAAATGAAATGGGAAGATATTCCGTGTTCATGGATGGGAATAATCAATGCAGTTAAAATGGCCACATTACCTGAAGCAACATACAGATTTAAGCAATGTCATTTTTTAAAGAAACAGAACAAAAAAAGCCATCAGATTTATATGAAACCACAAAAGACCCCAAATAACCAAAGCAATTCTGAGAAAAAAAAAAAAAGCCAGAGGCATCACACTACCTGACTTCCAATTACACTACAGAACTACGGTAATTAGAACAGCATGGTGTTGGCACAAAAACAGACACACACATCAATAAAACAGAATTGAGAGCCCAGAAATAAAACCACATGTACATGGCCAGATGATTTTTGACAAAGGAGCCAAAAAATACACACTGGAGAGAAGACAGCCTCTTCAATAGATGGTGCTGAGAAAATTAGAAACCCACATGCAAAATAATGAAATGGTTACAGTTTGTCCCAATGTATAAAAATTAATTCAAAGTGGGTCAAAGACCTAAGTGTAAGATCTGAGACAATAAATTCCATAGAGGAGAACATAGGTACTAAATGTAGGGACCTTGGTTGGGGAGGACATTTTATGAATTTAACCCCAAATGCAAGGGAAGTAAAGGCAAAAATAGAAGGGACTATGTGAGACTGAAAACCTTCTGCACAGTGAAAGAGATTGACAGCAAAACAAAGAGGAAATCCACCAAACGGGAGAGAGTATTAGCAAGCAACGACTCTGGTGGAGGTTTAATGTTCAAAATATAAAAAGAACTCATTAAACTCAACACCAAACAGATAAATAATCCCATTGAAAACCAGGCAGAGGAACATTTTTTAAAATTTATTTTTTTTTATTGATTATGCTGTTACAGTTGTTCTGTTCCCCCCCTTCATTCCCCTCCACCCTGCGCCCCTGTCCCCACCATTACCCTCCCTTTAGTTTATGACCATGTGTCTCAAGTTCTTTAGATTCTGTATTTCCCATACTATTCTTGCCCCCCATCTATTTTCTATCTACTGTCTATGCTACTTATTTTCTGTACCTTCTCCCCCCTTCTCCTACTCCCACTCCCCTGTTGCTAACCCTCCTTGAGATCTTCATTTCTATGTTTCCACTCCTGATCTAGCTGTCCTTTTAGTTTGCTTTTGTTTTAGGTGTGGTTGTTAATAACTGTGAGTTTGCTGTCCTTTCACTGTTCATGTTTTTTTAACTTCTTTTTCTTAGATAAGTCCCTTTAACATTTCATATAATAAGGGCTTGGTGATGGTGAACTCCTTGAATTTGATCTTATCTGAGAAGCACTGTATCTGTCCTTCCATTCTAAATGAAAGTTTTGCTGAATAGAGCAATCTTGGTTGTAGGTCTTTGGATTTCATGACTTGGAATACCTCTTTCCAGCCCCTTCTTGCCTGGAAGGTCTCTTTTGAGAAATCTGCTGACAGTCTGATGGGAACTCCTTTGTAGGTGACTGTCCCCTTAGCTCTTGCTGCTTCTAGGATTCTCTCCTTGATTTTAATCTTGGCTAATGTAATTATGATGTGCCTTGGTGTGTTTCTTCTTGGGTCCAACTTCTTTGGGACTCTCTGAGCTTCCTGGATTTCCTGGAAGTCTATTTCCTTTGCCAGATTGGGGAAATTCTCCTTTATTATTTGTTCAAATAAGTTTTCCACTGGTGGCTATGCCTTCCCCCCTTCTGGTACCCCTATAATTCGGATGTTGGAGCATTTAAAGATGTCCTGGAGGTTCCTAAGACTCTCCTCATTTTTTTGAATTCTTGTTTCTTGACTCTTTTCTGTTTGGCCATTATTTGCTTTCTTCTGGTCCACTCCATTGATTTGAGTCCCAGTTTTCTTTTCATTGCTATTGGTGTCCTGTGCAATTCCATTCATTTCAATTAGTTTCACCTTCATATGTTTGTCTAATTTGTGGCTATAATCAACCAGTTCTGTGAGGATCCTGATGACCAGCCTTTTAAACTGTGCATCTGAGAGTTTTGCTATTTCTTCATCGCTTAGATTTATAGGCTCTGGGGCTTTGAGATCTTCTTGAGCCATTTTTGGTCTGTTCGCTCCGTTAAGTATGAGGAGTGGAGCCTTAGACTCCCAGGTCGCTGGGTTGTGACGCTATGTGTGGAGGCAGGGTCAGAGCGGGGAAATGGCGGTCCCCTCTGCTGTTTTCTGCTGCTGGGTGAGGAGCAGAGCCTCAGGTTGTTCACCGGGGCAGGGCCACTTAGGTCGCTGGATTATGACGCTGTATATGGAGGTGGGGTTAGAGCGGGGAAATGGCGGCACCCTCCCTGCTGTTTGCCCCGGGACCCGCTGGGTCCTGGTTCAATCGCCCACTCCCTCGCTTGTCTATCCACACACGAATGCATGACCACAGTCAACCCGCAGCCCTGCTCCCTTGCTGTTTCCCCGTGATTGCTTGCTGAGTTGCCCACCAGGTCCAACCCTGCACCTGGATTCCGCATGCCTGAGTCCATCTGACCAAGTTTTCCTGTGCTACCCTGCTCTGCCGGCTGCTGGTTTCGCCCCTCTTACCGGTCAGGCTGAAGAATTTGTTGTTATCAGACTTCCGAAAAGTTCAATTTTCTGTGTTCTGGCTGTGTTTTCTGTTGCTAATATTTAGTTGTCTCTAAACTTGGTTGTGTGAGAAAGCATGGCGTCTCCACCTATGCTCCCATCTTGGCGGAAGTCCCAGAGGAACATTTACACAATGGAATACTACTTGGCCAAAATAAAAGAAGAAAATTTTACTTTTGCTACAGTATGGGTGGACCTTGGAGAACATTATGCTAAGTTTAGTAAGCCAGTCAGAGAAAGACAAATACCATATGATTTCATTCATCTGTGGGATCTAACTAACAAACTGAACAAACAAAGAAATTAGAGGCAGACTCACTGATAGAGAGCAGGATGACAGCTAAGCAGAGGGATGTTAGGGGTGCAGGGAATGAGCAAAAGGAAAAAGGACTCATGGACTTACACTTAAAAGGTAAATATTTATACAATGAAACCGGAAGGTGAAATAAATAAAACTCAAATTAATGGCTCTGCAGAGCTGTTTGGAAGTGAGGCAGGTGCTCTCATGTAAACCCTCTCTGACTTCCACATTCTCACGTGCATCCATGTCCTGCTGAGTCTGAGGTTGGGGGAACTCTTTCTCCCCTACATGTCCTCATGAAGGAATATTAGAACATAAGGAAGGAAGTGCTGGCCAAGTTGTCGAATGCCAGGTAGCAAATCCCTCCTGTAATGAAGGTAGGTTCACTTGGTCTCTCCTAAACAGAAGAGAATGTCCAAGTAATTAAAATGCTTAAAAAGCCACCAAAAATACAAACTAACCAAAGCATTGGGCTCCTCTGAGTGCTCTTGGAGTGTGGGTTGACAAAGAATGAAGTGTCAGGATTCAGAAACAGTCCTGGGTGACAGCCCAACGATGTCTCTTCACAATCTGGGGAGACAGTGCTCTTCCATGCTGACAGGAGGTGGGCAGGAAGCATGGCTTAGACATGGGTGGTGGCCATGTCTAAGCTTGTTAGGCTAGATGCTCTTCATCTCCACAATGGGGCCTCTCCCAGCGTTGTTAGCCTGCTGTGCCCTGAAAACTGAAAAGCAGCAGAAAGTGAAAAAATGACTTCATGCCTCGATTGAACACCCTATGTTGGAAAGTTGAAAAATGCTTTGTGGAGCTTGTAGCAGTTCTACTGTGGAGAAAAAGGCCATATTCTAGGGATCTGGAGCTGGGCCAAAATTTTCTATCAAATACAAGTCACTTAGTCAGGCAGGCCCAGCACGTCCATCATAAAACAAGAGGGATACATACAGTATCAGGCATGGACAGATGGCTCAGACCCTCTCACTCACACCTCTGAGTTTCGTGTGACCAGCCATGATGGTTAATTTCATGTGTTAACTTGACTGGGCTACCTGGTACCCAGATATTTACTCAAACTCTATTATTCGTGTGTCTGTGAGGGTGTATGTGTCTAGATGAGATAAAGTTTGAATGGGTGAACTGAATAAAGCAGACTGCTCTCCACAATGTGGGTGGGTCATAGCCAGTCACTGGAGGCATGAAGAGAAAGACTGAGCAAAACAGAGTTTGCTCTCTCCACCTGATGGTCTTTGAGCTTAGACATTGAAATCTGCCTCTGGACTCAGACTGGCACTCACACAACTGGCTCTCCAGGTCCTCAGGCCTTCAATCTGCAACTTTGGGACCTTTCTGCTTCCATAATCAAGAGCTAATTTCTTATAATAAATTCACATATATGTATTCATTCTGCAACTCATTCTGCCTCTCTGGAAAACTGTGACTAATACAACAGGATTAGAAGAAGGGAAAAAGCCTAAGCATGTTCACAGATAGAAGCTCAGTAAGTGCCTCTGAGACAAAACAGACAGAGGGTACATGACCCTCCCCAAGGGCACCCTGATGGAGATACGATGGTCAGAAGAAATGGTCCTGAACCACGCGATGGGCTCATGCATGCAGCAGAGAGGGAAGAGATACATGGTCCCACAGCAGGAGCTTCCTCTGACCAAGCTGGTAATCACTGCCACACTGAATGCCCAACTTTACAGAAATACACCAACCCTGGGCCACTAACATAGCACTAAACTTCATGGAGATCAACTAGCCACTAGGTGCTAAGACCAGAGTGAAATCCTGACCCTCTCATCTTTCACCAAAGACTTGACAGTCCATGACTGCAGGACCTGCTGGACCTACCTCATGTTTGTCATCAGCAGGTGTGAGTTAGATAGAGCATTGGAATGACCTCCTAGAGAGGCATCTGTTTGGAGATGACACCCCATGAGGTAGAACACAAGCCTTCAGGATGTAGAATACACTTTAGGCAAATGGCCATTCTGTGGTGCTGTGTCCGCAAAAGATACAACACGTGGGCCTAGAAACTAGGGGATCAGTATGGGAATGTCTCCTCTACTCCAACTTCACTCTCAGCAATGGCTTAGAAAATCTGTGCTTCTCAGCCCCATGACTTATGGATGTTTGGGTCTAGAGAGCCTGGGTCCTAGAAAGGAACAGCTTTCACTAGGAGACCCTTTAAGAATTCCCTGCAACTTCGAGCTGTGGCTGCTATTTCCTATCTTTGAGCTCTTTGCACCAAGAGACAAGAGGGCAAGAGGAAGAACTACCCTCATGGCAGGAGCAACTTTCTCCCACTCACAGGAGGTGGAGATGATGTTACACAATGGTGGCTACTAGAATATTCTTGGCACACATGTGACCTATTAGGCACTGTTTAGTGCTTCATCACCCAGTTATGATTAGGCAAGTATAGGAAAATCAGTCTTCCATGGCCTGAAAAATTGTGGCAACCAGAACTCCCTGCATGGACACTGAGCCACCCTAAGTGTGGGCTGTCCCATTGTCCTGCTCAGACTCTGGTACCCTGCACCAAGCAATAACTGCACGGGGGGGGGGGGCTCGCCCACTTCTGCTTGCACTCTGACACCCACAGCTGCCCCAAAGAGGCACCCTAAGGATTGTATCTAAATTTCAGTGGTAGGCGAGGCCAGATTCAACAACTCATCTTTCACCTTGGAAGGGATATGTCATAATTAACTACAACACTAGACCCCTGGACATTTCACTGAGGTAAAAGACCCCTGAATTCTTGTAGGATTTGTTTCCCACTCTCTAACAAATGGACGACTTACCAATAAATCTCTAAGAGTGGCTACTTCCCACTTACTATGTCCACTCAGCATAATTTCATCAATGTAATAATCTCTGCAAACTAAATTATGACACAGGGCTGGAGAGTTCATATACCCTCGAGACAGGACAGTGAAGCAGCATTGCCAGCCTTGACATCTGAAAGCAGACAACACTACTGGGCCTCTGACAGGGATGGAGAAGAAAACATTGCAGATCAATAGCTGTAGAGCAGCCACCAGGGCTTATGTTGTTTGACTCAAGCAATGAACCACATATGCTACAGCAGCTGCAGCTGGATTAAGCACCTTCTAAGGTGAAGACAATATGCTGTCATTCTCCAAATCTATCTGTCTGCTACACACATCGAATAAAAGAACCGAGTGGGAAGCTGCTAAGAATCTCCACCTCTGCAGCCTTCAGGTCCTTGATGTTGGCACTAATCTCAGAGGCAGTTCTAGTGGCTTCCACTGGCCTTTCCCTCCAAGATAGCCCCAAATATTTGACTTTGGAAATTTGTTTTTTGTTCCATTGACCATGACTGGCACAAAGCACTCTCTCTGGAATTGAACTGATAGAAGTGAATCTGATTGATATTTACATCATTACCACCTGAAAATATTTTCAAACTACAGGGACAGGCTGGCTCCATACAGCAGCCAGAGAGAGCTTTCTATCTTAACTCATATCCCCTCTCCCTCAAAACAGCACCACACTTCTAATTTAAAACAGGGCTTCTCAAACCCATTACTTAAGGATAGCACCTGAGAATCTAACTCAATGCAGATTCTGATTTAGTAGGTCTAGGGTGAGACCTGGGGATCAGCGTGTCTACCAAGCTCCCAGGTGATGTTGTAGCTGTGTATTTTCCAAAAAGGACCACAGTCATATTTCCTCTCCCACATGTGCTTCTCATAAACATGTTAACTGCATTTTCTCTTGACTTAAACCAGGTAGGACTTTGCGATTAGCTTCACTAATGGAATGTTGCAAGAGAGAGACTGTATGACTTCTGAGGTGAAACCATTCAACGTGATGTGGCTTTGTCCTGGCTCATCTTTGGGACCCTGGACTTTGGAATCCATACCCCATGCTGTGTGAAAGCCCAGTCTGTCACACAAGGAGAGACCACGTGGAGAGGGACAGAGGCCCCCAGCCAACAGCCAGCACCAACTTGCAGACTTGAAAGTTGGATGTGCCTTCAGATGATTCTAGCTAAACCTGAAATGAGCCATCCCTGAAAATTGCAGATTTGTGAGCAAACTGCATGCTGCCATCATTTTAAAACAACTGAATTTGGGGCTGTTTGCTGTGGATAAGTAGATAGCAGTAGCCAGGCTGACACTGCCAGTCCATGGACCACACTTGGAGTAGCAAGAGCTTAGACCACTAGACCATCTCATGGCTTTTGTGAATGTTCACCTTCTGCTTGTTATACTCTTTCTATTCCCTCTCTTTGCTTGGTGAATTTTTTCTTATTCCTTTTGTTCTCCTCTAAGGACACTTTTCAAATGTTTCAGGCTGAACATCTTGCCTCATCTGAGTCCCCTCAGCCAACTGTGCCTCTTCCATCCCAGCCCTGACCATTTCCACTGTCCCTGTGTAGTGAGGGTTTCTCCCCATTCTGCTGGATGGAGAGTCCAGGAGACCAGTCCTGAGGCTGACCTGGACATCGCTGGCTGTAGCTCAGTAACACCAGCACTGGTGATTATACAGATGGAAGACACTACACTCACCCAAATTCTCTGAGTGCCTCCCATATAAATGCCACCTCCATTGTCCAGGCCATGGCTGAGAAGAGCTGCCATCCAGATATCAGAAGCCACCCACCATGCTGGTCTTACATAGGGTGCATTCCCTCCCAAGTCACTCACTGCAGTCCACCCTGAGTGCCTATCCCCCAATTCCAGTCTCTTCCTCCCAGACTTGGCATCTGTGAAGCATGACCCAAGCACATTTGAATGTAGCTTCCATGAGACCCTAGAAAGTCCAGCCACTTTCAAGAGTGCCAAGTAAGGGGAGAAAGCTCTGCTCATCTTCATGCTCTTGGGGTGTCTTTCCCTCCTAACTGGGTCCCAGGGTTTGACTTTCAGCCTTCTCTTCAGCCTCTCCCTCCCCAGCACATCTCCCAGAAGCTGCACACCTGGCTAAGGTTGGCTAAGTGGACCAGGTGGGGATTAACACTTAACCCCCAAACCCCACAACAGCCCCCAGTCTTGGGGTGCTCCACTGGACAAATGACAGAAAGCACCTTGCCTTCAAGAAGGAAAACTCCATGGACAGGGACTCACCTCTCCAGCCAACACCTCACTTCTCTGGGTACATTCTCACTCCAAAGTCACTCCCAAGTCACACAAAGGACTTTTAGGGAGAATTGCAAAAATGATTTGTGAATGCCCAACTATCTTTCCTGAAGACATGTTTCTCCTCAGGATGGAGTGCCCCACTTGATGCTTTGGGCATCTTTTCTGCAAATGTGCACCAAAGCAAGAGTGATATTTACAGTCCTCTTCTCCTCAGCCACCATGCACAATAACTGCCTTGCAGATGGGGCTGCGAGTCAATGGCAACACATCTGGGAACATCTAGAAGCCCTCACTGCTCATCTGCTAGCATCCATTGTCAAAGCCTCTGTTCCATTGTCAAATCTCTGAAATAGTGCTGTGCAGTTGACATATAATGGGAACTATGTATGTGGTTTTCATTTTTTCCAGTCATATTTCCAGTCAAAAATGAAAGAGGAGGCCCTAGTCATATGACTCAACTGGTGAGAGGATGGGCTTCAGGTTTTTTGCACCAGGGACCAGTTTCATGGAAGTTGGAGTGGTTGTGGGGAAAATGACAGGAGACAGAACTCAGGCAGTAATTCAAGCAGCTGTAGATACAGAGGATGATGATGCTCATGTGCCACTTTCCTCCTGTAGTGCAGCCCAGTTCCTAACAGGTGTGGTCCAGGGGTACAGAATCCCTGGGTCATCCCAATGCATCAAGTTTGTAGATTTGATCTCTGGTCATGGCACATAAAAGAATCAACTAATGTATTCACACATATGTGGAAAATGAAATTGATGTTACTATCTCTTGCTAAAAAACAAGGAATAAATTTTTTAATTAAAAATAAAAATGTCAGTAGAAAGAGATGAATAAGCACTTGAAAGGATGCTGAACATTTTTAATCATTAGGAAAATGAAAAAAAAACCCTCCACAAAGTGATTTCATCTCACACCCATTAAAATGGCTATTGTAAAAAAGAAAACTACAGGGACTTCTGCCAAGATGGAGGCATATGTGGAAACACTGTGCCTTCTCACACAATCAAGTTTAAAGACAACAAAGTTTTAGTAACAAAAAATGCAGCCTAAACACAAAAAAGTGAACTATATGGAAGTCTGACAATAACTGAACATTCAGCCAGACCGGTAAGAGGAGCAGAGCCAGCGACTGGCAGAGCAGGGTTGTGCAGGAAAACTTGACCAGACCAACCCCGGTGAGGGCGGCAGTTGGCGGATCCCACGCATGGGGTTGTGACGGGCAGAACCAGTGAGGATGCAAGGCGGCAGGCTGACCGTGGTCACACATTCATGTGCAGATAAACCAGCAAAGGAGTGAGCATTGAGACAGACCACACAGTCCCCAGCGACAGGAAGCAACAGAGGGGACCACTAATGCCCCCCTGTGACCCTGCCCCCACATAGTGTCACAACCCAGCGACCTGGGCGGCTTTGCCCTGTTGAACACTTAAGGCTCTGCTCCTCATATGTAACAGGTGCGAACAGACCAAAACATGGCTCAAGAAGAACTCAAAGTCCCAGAGCCCATAACTCTAAGCGATGAAGAAATAGCCAAACTTTCAGATGCTCAGTTCAAAACACTTGAAAGGATGATCAAAGAACTGGTTGATTTTAGTCACAAATTAGAGGAACAAATGAAGGCTAAACTAACTGAAATGAAGGGAAATGCACAGAAAACCAATAGTGATGAAAAGGAAACTGGGACTCAAAGCAGTGGAGCAGAAGGAAGAATATGAAGAAAATAGAATTCAAAAAAAATGAGGAAAGGCTCAGGAACCTTCAGGACATCTTTAAATGCTCCAACATCCGAATTATAGGGGTACCAGAAGAGGAAAAGGAACAGCTAGAAGTGGAAAACTTATTTGAACAAGTAATAAAGGAGAACTTCCCCAATCTGGCAAAGGAAATAGACTTCCAGGAAATCCAGGAAGCTCAGAGTCCCAAAGAAGTTGGACCCAAGAAGGAACACACCAAGGCACATTATAACTACATTAGCCAAGATTAAAATGAAGGAGAGAATCCTAGAAGCAGCAAGAGATAAGGGGACAGTCACCTACAAAGGAGTTCCCATCAGACTGTCAGCTGATTTCTCAAAAGAGACCTTACAGGCAAGAAGGGGCTGGAAAGAAGTTTTCCAAGTCATGAAACTCAAAGACCTACATCCAAGATTGCTCTATCCTGCAAAGTTTTCATTTAGAATGGAAGGACAGATAAAGTGCTTCTCAAATAAGATCAAATTCAAGGAGTTCACCATCACCAAGCCCTTATTATATGAAATGTTAAAGGGACTTTAACATGAAATGTTAAAGGGACTTTATCTAAGAAAAAGAAGATAAAAAATATGAACAGTGAAAGGATAGCAAACTCAGTTATTAACTACCATACCTAAAAGAAAAGCAAACTGAGAGGACACCTAGATCAGGAGTGGAAACATAGAAATGAAGATCACATGGAGGGTTAGCAATAGGGGAGTGGGAGAAGGAGAAGTGGGGAGAAGGTACAGAAAATAAGTAGCATAGACGGTAGGTAGAAAATAGATGGGGGGCAAGAATAGTATGGGAAATATAGAATCTAAAGAACTTGAGACCTGTGGTCATAAACTAAAGGGGGGAATAGTGGGAGGTGCAGGGTGGAGGGGAATGAAAGGGGGAAATAGAACAACTGTAATGGCATAATCAATAAAAAATAAAACTGTAGAAAAAACTAACAAAAAATAAACAAAATACTATTAGTAACAATGTGGAGAAATCAAAACTCTTGTGCAGTGTTCGGGGTGGATGAGAAATGGTATGGTCACTGTGGAAAACCATCCTGTGATTCCTGGAGCAATTAAAGCTAGAATTATTATACCATCTGGAAATCCCACTTGCAGGGAGAGACCCAAAAGTACTGAAAGCGAGGTCTTGAACATGTATCTGTACATCCAGGTCTATAATGGCATTATTCACACTAGGCAAAAGGTAGAAACAACCCAACTGTCCACGGACAGTTGAATGATAAACAAAATGTGGAAAGTGCACACTATGGGATATTAGTCAGCATAAAAAAAGGAAATACTGACATATGCTACACATACATGAACACTAAAGGCATGATGCTGAGTGAAATGAAACAGGAACAAAAGGAGAAATAATATGTGATCTTGTTGCCAGTGGCAGTGGGCTGTTTGGCAGTGTTGCAACAAAGGAATTTCAAAGGGCACGTGCACTGAGTAGTTTAAACATGGTTGTAGGACTTTATTGGGTGGGGGAAATAATACAACATCAGGAATGTAGAGAGCAGGCAGGTTGTAGCAGCTGCTTCCCCAAGAGTCCTGCTAATCCTCCAGATGTTTTCCTGACTTTTGCTCATGAGCAAAGTGCCATTGAAATCATCCAATCCAAATTTCTGGCCAAGAAGGATGCGTAGGGAGATACACTGTGTCTCCTCCCACAACCAAAAAGTACAACAACAAATTTAAAAACAAAGAACAACCAGAACTGACAGAAAATTGAACTATATGAAAGACACGACCAAGGAGTTAAAGAAGAAATATTCACCTAGACCTGAAGGAGGGGCGGAGACAGTCAGCCAGGGCAGAGAGGACTTCTGGCAAGGCTGTGGTGGAGGACCAAAGTGGGCTAAGTGGCCACTGCCAGAGTGGGCGGTCCCACATTGCATGTGGATAAACTGCGGGGAACAGCTGGGGAGCAAGACAGACTGCACAACCCAGGGTTCCAGTGCAGTGAAATAAAGCCTCAAAACCTCTGACTGAAAAAACCTGGGAGTTGAGGTGGCGGGAGAAACTCCCAGCCTCACAGGAAAGTTTGTTGGAGAGACCCACAGGGTCCTACAATGTATGCAAACCCACATGTCCACCCTGGGAATCAGCACCGAAAGGTCCCAATTTGCTTGTGGGTTGAGGAAGAAGTGCCTGAAAGCCGGACGAGTCCTGAACAGCTGGCATTATTCCCCCTCAAACCTTTCCCCCACATACAGTTCCACAATTCAGCAATGAGGGTTGCCCCACCCTGGTGAACACCTAAGGCTGTACCCCTTACTATGTAACAGGCATGCTGAGAAAAAAAATAGCCCAAATTAAAGAACAGATCAAGGCTCCAGGAAATGTACAACTAAGTGATGAAGAGATAGCCAATCTATCAGATGCAGGGTTCAAAGCACTGGTAATCAGGATGCTCACAGGATTGGTTGAGTATGATTGTAAAATAGAGAAAAAAGTGAAGGCTATGAAAAGTGAAATAAAGGAAAATGTACTGGGAACCAACAGTGATGGGAAGGAAACCAAGACTCAAATCAACAATTTGGACCAGAAGAAAAAAAATAAACATTTGATCAGAGCAGAATGAAGAAACAAGAATCCAAACAAATGAGGAGAGGCTTAGGAACCTCTGGGACAACTTTAAACATCCAACATCCAAATCATAGGGGTTCCAGAAGGAGGAGAGGAAGAGCAACAAATTGAAAACTGATTTGAAAAAATAATGAAGGAGAACTTCCCCAATCTGGCCAAGGATATAGACTACCAGGAAATTCAGGAAGCTGAGAGAGTACCAAAGAAGGTGGACTCAAAGAAGCACACACCAAGGCCCATCATAATTACATTACCTAAGATTAAAGATAAGGAGAGAATTTTAAAAGCATCACAAGAAGAGGAGACAGTTACCTACAAAGGAGTTCTCATAAGACTATCAGCTGATTTATCAAAAGAAACCTTACAAGTAATAAAGGACTAGAAAGAAGTGTCTGAAATCATGTAAGTTAAGGACCTACATCCAAGATTACTCTATCCAGCAAAACTATCATTTAGAATGGAAGGGCAGATAAAGTGCTTCCCAGATAAGGTCAAGTTAAAGGAGTTCATCATCACTAATCCCTTATTATATGAAATGTTAAAGAGGCTTATGTAAGAAAAAGAAGAAGATAAAAATATGAACATTAAAACAACAACAAACTCATGCAGCTATGAAAAACTGAAACTAAAAACAAAAACAAAAACCAACCAAGCAAACAACTAGAACAGTAATAGATTCACAGAAATCAAGATCATATGGAGGGTTACTAGCAGGGAAGGAGAGGGGAGGATAGGGAAAGAGGAACAGGTAATAAATAAGAAGCATAAATGGTAGGTAGATAATGGACAGGGCAGGTTAAGAATGGTATAGGAAATGTACAAGTCAAAAAACTTCATGTACGACCCATGGACCTGAACTAAGTTGGGAGAATGTAGGTGCGAGGGGTGGTACAGGGTGGAGGGGTAAAGGGGGGAAAGGGACAGCTGTAAGAGCATAGTCAATGAAATATACATATATTTTAAAAAACATCCAACTTAATTCATAATCTTCCAGAGCCTGTGTTAGGCCCTCCCCTTAACCAACCCTGTCCTTGACATACCAAGGTTCTGCATCCCTTATCAAATCTGAGTCTTTTTCCAGAGTTTCCCAGGCTAAGCTCCATCTCTTCAGGTCACCATTTTGGCTTCAACTGCACATGCCTAGTAGTTCTGTTGGTCATCTTGTTTCTACTGTGCATATGCCCAGCAGTGGAATTTCCCCTTCTGTTTCCTTTAATAATCCAGATAAGGGGGCAGTTGTGGTACCCAGAAGGAGGCTTTCCTACCTGCTTTACTTTGGGCTACAGTCCCCTGGAATGTGTTAAGGAGTCTGTGAAAGCTATAGCTTCCTAGTAGAAGCAGGGCAACATTGGATTCAGTGTCTCCATTGAATAAGCTTTCATTCATCTCCCTAGTTTATTATGCTTAGTAATAAGGAAGAATGTTTGTTCTCCCTCTTTATTAATAACTTGCTAGCTACTTACGCCAACAATCCCACTTACATGAGGTTCATATTGAAGTCAGATATATAGAGACACAAAGCAGAATGGTGTTTGCCAGGGGCTGGGGGTAGAGGAAAAGAGTTGTTTAATGGGTACACTTTCAGTTTTCCAAGGTTAAAGGAGCTCTGGAGATAGATCATGGTGATGGTCACAAAACGATGTGAATGTATTTAACACTATTGGTCTACACGTTTAAAAATAGTCAAAATAGTTCATTTTAATGGATAGTTATCCACAGTAAAAACTTAAACAAGCAGGTAAAATTAGTTTTAGTAATATTTTATGTATCACAATGTACTCCAAATATTATCATTTTTATATGTAATTGATTTTTAAGATTTTTGAAATGTTGCATATACTTGTTATCATACCAAGCATTTGCAAATTCATCATTCACCATGCATATTACAATTAGTGTGCACCTCAATTAGCATTAGCCAAATTTAAGTGCTCAATAGCCACGAGGGGCCAGTGGGTGGCCTTGATTGAAAACGTCACCCACAAGACTTGCGTATCTCTATTCTATTTACAAAGACCCTCATCACCTCCCGCAGCTCATCTGCAAATACACCTACAGTTACCCTCCAAGCTTCCCACCTCGTCCTCAACATGCCCACAGCCAATAGGCCAATCCCTGAATCTCATCGCACATCTTCAGAGAAAACACTTGCTCAGGACCATGTGTTGACTACAAATCAGCATTTGCAGGTTGATCTGACTAGAAAAATCACCCCTCTTTTGCACAAGTTTGCATAAAATTTCATATGCCACTGGGAAACATGCCGGCACAGCAGCAGATAGTCATTGCAAACTTGGGAAGGTGTTAGGCTTGGTCCGGGCAGGAGACACACAGGTGTCCTTCCTCTTGCTACCTCCAGGCTCTTCATCCTCCTCCTCTTCCTCGAGGGTCTCATCCTCCCTCTCTTTTAGGAAGGCAATCCGATTCTCCCAGAGCACGCCCACCTTCAGCCCCAGGTTACACCTGGTCCAGCAACTGGACATCCACTCTGTGGAGGTTCCCCTGCCAGAGGGAAGTGGGGGTCATGGCATTCCACTCCAGAGAGCATGCCCCCACCACCACCACCTGAGTGCCAGTAGGTCTCAGCTCAAGACCTCACAAAGATTCTGTGTTTGACCACACTTCAGTCAGGCTGATGAAACTTCTTGTAGGCCTATCTGTGCATCTCCTTGTGAAATCTAGTTTTCACTAGAATCCCCATTCCCCACACCAGAACACTCTCCATATCTTATTTACTTGGGTTCCTCAAGCCTCTACAACCACCAGCTGATATCTCATCACCATGGCCTGCCTTCTGCAGGAATTCTGCTGAGTCAGTTTACCCCAAATTCCCTCTTCCCACTGGTACATTTTCCATTCACTAAACCTCAACTGCTTCAAAGCCACAAATTTCCACTCCCCCATGCTTAATTTGGTCTTGAGCCCAATCTGTCTCTTCTACTGCAAAATCCCATTGGAATGGTCCCTATACTAGCCTCCTCATTGCCTGTAACATGTGTTCCTGGGCCTGTCCTCACTGTGTCTGGACCCTCACTGCCATTCTGCTTCTCACAGTCTCTTGATCTCTGTCTCTGTCTCTGACTCTCCATTTCATTGTCCCTCACTGTGTCTACCTGGGTGTGTCTTTCTGGTACTCTCTCTCTTATTTCGCTCTCATGGTGTCTGTCTCTCTCTTTATCTCAGTCTCTCTGTCTCTGTGTAAGACTGTCTTTGTCTTTCCTTATCCCTGTCTTTCCATCTCTATTTTTTGCCTTTTCCTCCTTCTTTCTGTCTCTCAGAATTTAATACCAGGCTCTCTTTGTTGCTATTCTCAATCTCTGATTTTCATCTCTATCTCTCTGTTTCTGTCTCTATTCTTATCTGTCACTATTTGGGTCTGTGTCTCTTCTCCCCACTCTGCTCCTCCTATCTCTCTCTCTCTCTCTCTCTCTCTCTCTCTCTCTCTCTCTCTCTCTCTCTCTCTCTCCCTCTCCCTCTCTCCCACCCACCCTCCCTCCCTTTGTTTCTCTATTCATCTCTCTCTATTTCTAGTTCTCAATTCTTACCTCTTTCTATCCATGCATTCACATCCATTCATTCATTCTTTCTTCACCCCTACCCTATACTCTTGCCCCTACAATTTCTTCACTCACAGCTTCTCCTAGATCCACAGAAGAAACTGCCACCAGAGTGTGTCTGTGGAAACATGAGACACTGGAATGTTCTTGCTGGTGGAGGACACACCTTAAGGCTTAGTGGGGTGGGCACAGCCCTGGGGGCAACAGTCCAGCCTGCCTCAGCTGCCTCCACAGCTCCACTGACTCTGAGTAGTGGCTGCCAAGAACAAGTAGTCCAGATGCACACAATCCCATGTGGGTCTGGGTGTGTGGGGACTAATGGACGATGGAAGAGGGGAGAGGGTCTGTAATGTCTGTAATGGCATCCCAGAGTCCATTCCCCAGTGTGAGTCTGCATTCATTCTTTCTGAAGTCTGTCTTCAACTCTGCTCACAGGGTGTGACTCTACCCCTCCCTGCCTCTTCTCAGGCCTAATCCCTCCCTGTGTTTTGTGTCTATTGATGCCTGGCCTCCCCCTGTCTGGCCTTCTCCTGGGTCCCACCCTCCACTCACCCTCAACCCCAAGCTTGGTTTTGACTCTCTCCACTCAGCCCATCCCAGGGCTTCCCAACCAGTGTGCCTCAGGAATCAGGAGCAGCTTCCAAGACAGGGATCCCTCAGCTGGGGTGTCTCAGTGTCCAGGCTGCTGCTTTACACTGAGCAGCCAGTGCTGCTGACTCTAGATTTGCCCAGAGACATTATCACTATGGGCACTGGGCTCTGGCAGGGAAGAGATTGGAACACACTGCAGGCCTCCCTTGGTCGGGACTGGAGGTTCAAATTCCATCAACCTGTCAAGGGTTCCTAAACCCCTGACTCCAGTCCTGACCTCCCTCCTGAGCTTCTCCACCTGGATGTCTCCACATGAATGTGGTCAAAGCACAATTCTTAATTGGGACCCACAGCACTACTAGTTTTGTGGAGCTACTGTAACAAATTACCACAAACTTAGTGGCTTAAAACAGCACCAAATTATTCTCTTACACTTCTAGGGGCCAGAAGCCTCAAGTGGGTTCACAGGGCTAGGTTCCTTCTGGAGGCCTTAGGGGAGTATGTATTTCCCACCCTTGCCCAGTTTACAAAAGCCACCGTGTTCCTTGGCTCACAGCCCCCTCCTTGCAGCACTCCTACCTTCAGGACTCTCCTGCCGCCATTTAAAAATACCCCCGTGATTACACTAGGCCTGCTTTAATTATCCAGGATAATCTCCTCATCTTAAACTTTTAACCTAATCACATCTTTCATTTTCCAAATCAAGTAACATAGTCACAGTTTCCAGGCATCATAACGTGGAATTGGCAGGGGTGTCATTTGCAGCCTACCACACCTGTCTGTCCAAACACCTGCTGCTCCCCCACTTTCCCCATCTCTATCAGTAGCATCAGCATCTCTTTAGTTTCTCCAGCTGTTGGCTCAGCCTTCAAACAAACTCATCATCTAAGCACCTCTCACTACTTCTGTTGACCCATCCCTGCACCTGTTCCCATTCATCTCTGGGCTGGATGAATACCGTAGCCTCTTTGTTGCCCCAAAGCTTCCACCCTTGCTCTCTAAGATCTCTTTTCACCCTGGCAGAAATGATAGTTGTAAAGTCTAAATCCTATGAATGCAGTAAACTCCTACCAGGCCTGAACAGTCAGCCCCCTGCCCATCTCTCTGACCCAGGCTTCTACCTCTCTCTGCAAGACAGTTCCTTGCACTGGCTGTCATCTTTGCCTGGAACACTTTCCTCCCAAATCTTCAAGTTTCCTCCTCTTAAATGTCATCCCCTCAGAGAGGCTTTTGGCAGTAGACCTACCACAGACTCTCCCCATTATACTACCTGTTTTCATTTGCCTCTTATCAAACACTATCTGAAATTATCTTGCTTATTCACTTGTTTCTTTTTTAATTTTATTGATTATGCCTTTACATTTGTTCCATTTCCCCCCCTCTGTTCCCCTCCACCCTGCACGCCCCTCCCCCACCATTCCCCCCCTTTAGTTCATGACCACGTGTCTCAAGTTCTTTAGATTCTATTTCCCCTACTATTCTTACCCTCCCCCTATCTATTTTCTATCTACTGTCTATGCTACTTATTTTCTGTACCTTCTCCCCCTTCTCCTTCTCCCACTCCCCTGTTGCTAACCCTCCACGTGATCTTCATTTCTATGGTTCTGCTCCTGATCTATCTGTCCTCTTAATTTGCTTTTGTTTTAGGTGTGGTTGTTAATAACTGTGAGTTTGCTGTCCTTTCACTGTTCATATTTTTTATCTTCTTCTTCTTAGGTAAGTCCTTTTAACATTTCATATAATAAGGGCTTGGTGATGGTGAATTCCTTGAATTTGATCTTATCTGAGAAGCACTTTATCTGTCCTTCCATTCTAAATGAAAACTTTGCAGGATAGAGCAATCTTGGTTGTAGGTCCTTGGCTTTCATGACTTGGAATACTTCTTTCCAGCCCCTTCTTGCCTGCAAGGTCTATTTTGAGAAATCAGCTGACCACCTGATGAGAACTCCTTCGTAGGGGACTGTCCTCTTATCTCTTGTTGCTTCTAGGATTCTCTCCTTCATTTTAATCTTGGAAAATGTAATTACGATGTGTCTTGGTGTGTGCTTCCTTGGGTTCAATCTCTTTAGGACTCTCTGAGCCTTCTGGACTTCTGGGAGTCTATTCTTCACCTTCATCCCTAAACCATCCACAATTCCCCTAGTTGTCCAAGCATCTATTCGAATTTACCATAATCCCTGGCCAATCCACAATACCCCCAACCTTTCCAAACACCAATTCAGATTTAACACAGTCTCATACCAATCATTGGGACATGGCTAGCTTGCTTACTGGAATAAAGGAAGACTTTCAAAGAAGGGCAACATTTTGCTTTTCTGCAATGCTCCCCAAAATGCTGAAAATGTGTGAATTCAGACCATGCTTTGCCACAAGCTGCACACATCATACTGCTCACAGATAGACACTGTACAACTTTGGATCTGACTCTTCAAATGGCTTGCTCTCTATTTGTTCCCCACTTTGCATTCACCACCTTCACCCTCATTGCCATCTCAGTCCCCTTTCAAGTCTGATTTCCTCCCACTCAAACTCCCTTCCAGACTCAAGTCCTCAAACACCCTCAGATCAGGATTCCTGTGTTCCTGGTGCCCTCAGACCTCCATTCCCTCCTCACTCTCCAGGCTAACAGACCCCACTGGATGCCCATCTTCTTCTCCTACTTGCCTTCTGTCTCATGGCCCCTGTTGGCCTACACATCTGGAGATCCTTCTGTCCCTAATGTCAGGGCACCGAGATGAGTTTTCAAAAGTCATATTGAGTTTTCTCTATTCCTCCAGTCTCCATATTGCACATCTTAACCCATCCCAGTCTGGAAGAACAGCACCCTGCACTTCATCCACACAATGTCAGTGGCCACCCCCTCAAATGATAGTTCTGCCCCTCCCCTCACAGTCCTCAGCCTCATCCTTACTCCCTCTCTTAAAACAGCCCCCCCTCCTCTGTGGCACCAGGACATTCACTTAATCCCAAAATGACCCACCAGCCCAAACCCTTCCCGGGCTTTACAATGTCCTCACCCCCACTCTGCACAGGAGCACATCCTCCTTTTCAATTGGCTGCCTCTGGGGAAGATCCTCTAGGATTCAACTCGATGCTCAAAATGCAAGGCAACCTACATGGTAGAGGCTGTTTCTCCACCTCACAGACCTGTTTTGAACTCTGTTTCAGATGGACACACGAATTTGTGAAGCAAACAAAGCAAGCCCGTGCTTGCGCACACCAATGTCAGCTGAGAGGTGGCGAGCCCGCCCCGAGGCCCAGCGCCAGTGGACAGCAGCTGGGACCTGGACTCCACTGCAAGGGGAGGGCCTGTGGCTTCCTAAGGGCCTGTGACAGTAAACGCGCAGTCAGGGTTATGAAAGAAGGCTTTTAACATCTGTGTGAGCCTGTTCCTCAACCTCAAAGCGAAAATGGATGTGGAGTTTCAACAGTCTCGGAGGTCAGCATGGGTGTGGTGCTGCGCCCCACCCACCCTCTCTGCCACGTGGACGGGCTTCCACTTGTGGGCACAAAGGCTGCTCTTGTGGGACCCCATTTATCCCACCACAACATTAAAATGCCTGCCAAACGGTCAGTCTTCATATATAAAACGTACTTTGCTCCTATCGTTGAACAGCTCCAGGCTGCCCGGGTATCCACCAGGCCTCTCATTGCATCACCCACTCCACCGTTGCCTCGCCCCACCCCCTGCCTGGCCTCCTTGCTTAGTCATCAGGGCGCCCGACCTGGGGTCACACATGACGCACAGGCGCAAGGGGCATTGGGTACTCGGCCTGATGCAACACTCATCAGTGAGAGTTCCTTCTGGGCGAGGCCTACTTCTCTCTAGGAAGAAGCCAACTTTCCTGCCATACCGCCAAAGCCGGCCGAAATCAGCGAGGGTGAAGTCATGCACCCCTTAGTGGAGGCAGGGCTTGCCACTGTCGCCAAGATCGTGTGGAATTTCCTGAGAGGCCAATTAATAGCGCATGGAATGGAGGTAATTGTGAACGACTTAGACCGAGACGCTCCAGATCTAATCAAGGACCTGCTGATATTTGTAGTTGACAAAATTTCAGTTGCACTACAAAATATCACATTGCATTAGAAAGATGAGAAGAGATTGCATCTGCTTGCGTATCCTTAAATTTTTCTTCAGAAACCTGCTTGCATATCTTTAATCTCCATGACTCTTAAAATACAATCAATGACTTGTGCAAAATTTTGATTTCCTCAACGTGCTCACTCCACAACCCTGACAAAGAAGATGGATGTGAAACTGAGAGAAGGAAGGATTGCCCAGCTGGAACGTGGTCTGTGGGCTGGTTCTGTGATGTGTTCGTTCCTGTTTTGGGGTGAGTCTCTGGCCTGGACTCCAAGCAGGGAGGGGTCCCTATCTGTACGGAATCCATGAGGAGCCAAGAAGGCAGCTCGTGCCAGCAGTGAGAGCAGGGATGTAGAGGGCTCAAGGGTGAAATTCTGAGCGGGGCCTTGAGAAGGCTTGAAAGCCTCCTGCCTCTAGACGAAGAGCAGGAGAGGGTGCAGCCCTAAGTGCACATACAGGGTGCTGGTGGGGAGGCATTTCTGGATGTGAGGGGAGGAGTCAACATAACATGGCCGCCAGGAGGAAGTCCGCTGATCTGGGCTCTGAGCAGGAGAGGGCTCAAGAGTGAAATTCTGTAGTGGAGCCTTGAGAAGGCTTTGAAAACCTCCTGCTTCATTATGAAGAGCAGGAGAGGGTGTTCCCAGTGCAGATCCTGGGGGCTAGGCACAGGCATTTGGGCATTTCAATGGGGACTCATTGCCCTCCCCGCACCCCTCCTTGCTTTCTACATTCTTCTGCCTGTAGAACACCTCAAGGTCTTCCCACCCTCCATCCCTCACCCTGCCCTCTTACCTTGCCCAGGATCTTCATCAGCCCCCATATGGAGCCCCCGTTAATTTTACTTACAGATCTTGCCTCTTGCTAACTTGAAAGCTTGGCTGAAGGACGTCTGGAAGCTCAGAGATCAACATTACCTTTTTGACACACACCCAGACTTGCCACAAGCACCCAACCCACACTTGGCTTTGAGAGCAAGTGTGCCCATCTGGGAGCTCAACCTGGTGGGAGCTGGACACTGGAAACACTGCCCTGGCTCTGGAAACTGGGTAGGGCATTTCTGGTTCCCTCCCCAGCCTGTTCTTCATTGGCTGCCCGTATGCAGTTGGTCAGAAACCCACTTCTGCATAACACTCCCACATCTGCTCAACTTCCTTCTCTTTTAGAATTTTCCAACATCTTCAACTCAGGCCTTGTGTCTCCACAGAGTTTTGGTATCATCCTGCAGGTCCTGGTCATTCTCTGGATTTCCAGCCTCATCTGCAATTGAATCTCCCTCCTCACGTTATTCCGTCTCCTGTACCCTGTCAGCTGTCTATCAGCCTTACTCCTCAGCCTGCAAGGTCCTACACCATGAGAGTTACACCTTTGTGGTATTTAGTCTGATTTAACACACACAGACACACACATGGTTTCACATACATACACATAGTCACACATACACATGTGCACATAGGCACACATATACACCTACATACATAAGTCTAGTTAGGAGGAGTGGCTTTTCTTTCCCTGTATCCTTAAGATGCAAACTCCTGGTCTTCTTCGAAAACTCTTATGTGGGCCATCTCTTAAAATGCAAGTGGGAGTGTGTGGGGCAGGAGAGAGTTAGAGGAATGGAGACAACTGTCCTTGAAAAACAACAAAAAATCCAATTTTCTGGAAGGCAATTTTTAAAAATAAAAATTAATGTCTATGTATGTGTCCTGTTTGTATACAATAATAACAATCAGAAGAAGAGACAAATGAAATGACCTCTTTAGGATTTTTTAAACTTATTTTATTGTTCAAGTACAGTTGTCGGCATTTACCCCCCACCCCAGCCATCCCCACCTTCCTCCCCTGATTCCACCCACTCTTAGTTTTATCCATGTGTCCTTTAGACTCATTCTTGGAATCCCTTTCTCCCTTTCTCCCCATTACCCCTCCCACCTCCCCTCTGGTTACTGTCAGTTTGTTCTTAATTTCAGTGTCTCTGATTGTATTCTGCTTGCTTGTTTGTTTGGTTGATTAGCTTCAACTTAAAGGTGAGATCATATGGTATTTCTCTTTCATCCCCTGGATTATTTCACTTAGTATAATGTTCTTCAGTTCCATCCATGCTGTCACAAAGGGCAGCAGCTCCTTTCTTTCTTTCTGCTGCATAATATTCCATTGTGTAAATCTTCCATAATTTTTTGATTCATTCATTTACTGATGGACACTTAGGTTGCTTCCAGCACTTGGCTATTGTAAATTGTGCTGCTATGAACACTGGGGTACATAGGTTCTTTTGGATTGGTGTTTCAGGATTCTTAGGATATAATCCCATCAGCAGAATTGCCAGGTCAAAAGGCAGTTCCATTTTTTAGTTTTGTGAAGAAATTCCATACTGTTTTCCACACTGGCTGCACTGCTCTACATTCCCACCAATAGTTCAACAGGGTTCCTTTTTCTACACAACCTCTGCAACACTTGTTTGTTGATTTGCTTATGATGGCCATTCTGAGTGGTGTGAGGTGGTATGTCATTGTGGTTTTAATTTGCATCTCTCATGGCTACTGATGCTGAGCATCTCTTCATATGGCTCCGGGCCCCTCTGTATGTCCTCCCAGGAAACATGTCTGTTCAGGTCTTTTGCCCATTTTTAAAATTTGGTTGTTTGTCTTCCTAGAGTGGAGTCATGTGAGTTCTTTATATATTTTGTAGATCGAACCCTTGTCAGAGGTATCATTGGCAAGTGTGTTTTCTTATACAGTTAGTTCTCTTTTCATTCAATGTTTTTTTTCTTTGACCATGCAGAAGCTTTTTAATTTGATAAGGTGCCATTTGTTCATTCTTTCCTTTGTGTCCCTTGCTCTAGGGGACATATCAGTAAAAATGTTGCTGTGTGGAGTATCTGAGATTTTCCTGCCTATCTTTTCCTCTAGGACTTTATGGTGTAGCAACTTATTTTAAATATTTTATCCATATTGAATTTATTTTTGGGTGTGGTGTAAGTTGGTGATTGAGTTTCATTTTTTTGCATGTAGCTGTCCAGCTCTCCCAACACCATTTATTGAAGAGGCTGTTTTTACTCCATTTTATGCTTTTGCCCCCTGTGTCAAATATTAATTGACCAGAGAGACTTGTGTTTATCTCAGGGCTCTCAGATCTGTTCCATTGGCCTGTGCCTCTGTTCTTATGCAGTACCAGACTGCTTTGATTATAGTGGCCTTGTAATACAGTTTGATATCAGGTATTGTGATAACCCCTGCTTTGTTCTTTCTCAAAATTGCTAAAGCTATCGAGGTCATTCATAGTTCCATATAAATTTTTGAAATGTTTTTTCTATATCTGCAAAATATGTCATTAGTACTTTAACAGGGATTGTGTTGAATCTATAAATTGCTTTGGGTACTATGGACATTTTGATGATGTTAATCCTTCCAGTCCATGAAAAGGGTACATGCTTCCATTTGTTTGTGTCTTCCTTAATTTCTTTCTTCATTGTTGTATAGTTTTCTGAACACAGGCCTTTTACCTCCTTGGCTAGGTTTATTCCTAGGTACTTTATTTTTCTTCTTGGTATATAGCACATGGGTATTTTTTCCTGATTTCTGTTTCTGATATTTCATTCTTGGTGTACAAAAATGCCTTTGATTTCTGAATATTGTCATTGTATCCTGCTGTTTTGCCAAATTCGCTTATTAGGCAAAGCAGTTTTCTTGTGGAATCTATAAGATTTTTTGTGTATACCATCATGTCATCTGCAAACAATGATAGTTTTGCTTCCTCCTCTCCGATTTGGATGACTTTTATTTCTTTTTCTTGTTTGATTGCTGTGGCTAGGCCTTCCAAAACTGTGTTGAATAGAAGTGGTGAAAGGAGAAATCTTTGTCTTGTTCCTGATCTTAGCAGAAAGCTTTTAGGTTTTGCCCATTGCATATGATGTTTGCTGTAGGTATCTCATATATGGCCTTCATTATGTTGAAGAAACCTCCCTCTGTTTCCACTGTGCTGAGTGTTTTTATCATAAGTGGGTGCTGTACCTTATCAAATGCTTTTTCCGCATCTATTGCTGTGATCATGTGATTTTTGTCTTTCATTTTGTTTTTGGGATGTGTTACGTTTCTTGATTTGTGAATATTGTATCATTCTTGCATCCCTGGAATGAATCCCACTTGATCATGGTGTATGATCTTTTTAATGTATTGGTGGATGTGGTTTGGAAGGCAATTCTTATTAAATGACAAAAACCTTAGCCATGTGAGCAGATAGATTTAACTCATTTCAGCTGCTTCTTTCTAAGTGAATGTTTTGATAGAAATTATTAAATACCTAGATTTTTAAGGGAACACAGAATACTAACACATTGATTTCTGGACATATCTTACGTTCACCCCCTGATTATTACAGACTGGCTACAACACACATTTGAGCTGTTAATGAATGTCTCATACATTACTAGAGGTATGTTTCTTAAAAAGTGTGAGTGTGGTTGCCAGTGGAGGACCCTGCATGTGTAAAAGTTATGCATTGTATTTTCCAATATGAAAAATGCCAACTGCTTACATTTTACTTGTCACTAAAACTCCAGGTTTCTAGACATTAAAAATCTATTAAATTTTAAAGAAATTGTGTGACTTTGGTAGTAGAAGGTGTAACATGTAGAGACGTATTTTTGGAAAAGTAGAAAAAAGAGTTTTTCTAAAACTGGTTGTTTCTTGTTTTTCTATTTGTCTTGCTTTTTAACACTGGTCATTTCTCAGGAAGCCAAAAGAGATGAACTTAAAGGAAATAAGAAAGTTGTAAAAGGTCTGTGAGAGGAAATCTTGAAAGTCCTGTGGTTAAGATGAACAATGAATTCAATTAAATAAATGGAGTTAAATATCAAAAGTAAGCTAATACAGACTTGCAGCTTGGTTCATTTTCACTCTGTTAGAAGGACAAGCACTGTTCATGTGCTTTCCAGATGTAAATAAACTATTTTTTCTTAAAACAATTTGATAAATAATACCTTCATGATCATTATTAAGCCTTTATGGCACCTCTGAAGGTATATTATTACTTCAATGGCAATATGATTGTTTGCATGAACCCAATAACTATCTGTTCTCTTGATGATAAGACACATAGAACCAGTTTCCAGTGGTGGTTTTAATACAGAATTTTGACTGCACTGTCACGTTTAGGGACATGTGCAGACTGTGGTTGCCACCATAAAGCTTTAAGGAATTAGGATTGACTTGGGAAGGCAATGAAAACCCTATGGAGAAACATCATGGTACATTGCTTATTCACATGGTCATGGCCATCTTTCCAGGTAAAGCAAACGTTCCTTTCGTGGAAGAAGGCATTGAAAAGAACATCAAGACATGATGGGGGACCTGCAGAACTTCAGCAATTGACCTGAACTCACAGTATTCTGGAAAAGTCTGCTGGCAATTAGGTGGCTGAGCTCCTTTGCATTGGGGGCCTAATTAGAGCTCAACCTGTGGATTCCATAAGAGATTTCAGCAAAGAAGACTCCAGAGACCCTATATGGTCAATGCTATTCTTGTTACATTTATGCAGATAATTTAATAAGGCAGTATAAATTGCCCTTAATCTGGCTCTGTGATTAAAATTAAGGTGATTGTAGGGGGCAACTGTGCATTAGTAGACTATAATATATAGTTGTGAATATTATACTCCAGTTTTATTTGCTACCTGTAAACTGAACAATACCCTAAAATGTTCTAGCTTTCACAAATAGCCCTCAAAATTAATACTTCATTTTTTCCTCTCATCATTTCACTTAGAATTATTGAGAAGTAAAAGGTTTTTCCTTCCATCGAACCATTCATCATAGTTCTTGTCATTATAGTTTCTGCCTCCATAGTATTGAGATTTGTGACACAGTTTGTGTCCATTGGGGTACAACAAGCCCTCCTTGTACTCAGAGAATACCACCCCTTGCTGACTCTGGACACCATCTCAACCTCCTTCCATGCCCAGGCCTCGTTCCTCTGACAGAAAGCAAGGATCTCTGTCATCCCTCTTCAGCAGGAAGAAGCTACAGAAGAGACTCTACAACTCTTTTCCCTGAAAGATTCAGGGCCAAGAATTCTTGAGACAGGAATGTGGTAGGCAGCTAGACAGACATGAGCAGAACAAGGGCAATAGGCCAGATATGAAAGGTCACCAGGGCAGAAAGCCTCAAGCAGTGGGCAAAACTGGGAAAGTAATGATCTCATCCCCAGAGTAACCTTCCCTCCCCCAGCATATTGCTGGCCATGTGGTTTAGACCCCCTGATCTTGCTTAAAATTGTGTAAAAATGGAAAATATATAGACTCCGACCTTCAGGCATCCCAGCTCTGGGAGGCTTGCTCACCTTCAACTGTGGAGGCAGGATGAGGTGAAGATAAGAAAATGTAGTGTAGCAGTGATTTGGATCCTGGATGACTACAGGGGAGACCCATAAAACCTAGAATGTATTTGTAAAGGTTTTTCTACATTTACATGTTTAAACGTCAGTCACCTTCAAAGTACTCTTCATTAGATGCAGTACACCTATTGAGACTTTTTTGTACTACGGAAAACGGTTATCGAACTCATCAATATTGGTGCCTTTTAGTGCTTCTTCCATTTTTTTGTCTCACCTCTTGCACATTGGCAAAATGTTTTTCCACCTTTTTGCATTCAGAGAAATGAATAAATGTGACTTGGGATAGATCAGGTGAGTAGGGAACGTGAGGAGTTTGGGGTCTTACTGTTTTGGTCAAAAATTGCTGAACACTCAGAGGCGTGAGGGCAGGTGCCTTTGTAAATCACCCATCGGGAACTGGGAAAACACACTGAAAGAGACTTACTTAAAAAAAATTCACTGAATTTGAATCTAGCCTCTCACAACAGTGCCAGCTGGTGCACTGATTCAGATGGGTTTCTAGAACTTGCCTAGTTGGGGAAGCCTGTGCTACAAGGGCCTGTTCTCCAGAAGATGGTTCTGGGTAGTTTCTGGCTTGTTGGAGCCCAAGAGGCCTGTGAGGGATCGAGGATAGGGTCTAGCACTGCGGGTGTGGTGACTGGGCCTGGTTTCCGGCCTCGGGGCTATCTTGGGTTGTAACAGTTCTCTGACCCCTTGAGAAACTAGCCGCCTCTCCCAGCAACTCATATCTTTGGCCTGTGCATCATGTACCAAGAAAGTATGTTAGCTTGGGAACGTCCGGACTCTAAGGGAAGAGATAAACTTTGTAGGTCAAGGAAGTGAGCTACGTGCCAGAAGGCTTCTCCTTTGTTCTCCTTTGTATCCAAGATTGTATATAAGCCAGAAGATTGCGCAATAAACTTGCTTTATGCCAGCAGAGCATTTGGTCCTCTCCTTTATTTCAGTCCCTCGCTCAGCCTCACGACCACCCTTGCCGCAGCGGGCTGCGGCAGAGTGGCGCCCGGAACAGGGACCTGAAGAGTCCAGAATCGTGAGGATTTGAGATCCCGAGAGGACCGCTGCTACGGGGGCCCGGTAAGGTAAAAGTGAAAGTAGCAGGGAGCGGTGTTGGAGAGCATAATAATGGGGAATTCCCACTCTTCCGAAAGGGAGTTGTTTGAACAAGTATTGTGCACCCTATTAAGGGGGACGAGGTGTCACAACCTCTAAGGGGCAAATCCATCGTTTTGTGGATTTTGTCCAACAAGTATGTCCTTGGTTTCCTATAGAGGGAACGATTAATATTAATACTTGGAGGAAGATTGGGAAGTCAATAGATGGTTTCTCCCCCGAGAGACAGATTTTCCCTGTCCTTCAGAGGCAGAATGATCAGGGCCAACAGTGGCGAGATTATGAGCCTATTCCTTACAAGACCTTGAAGGAGTTAAAATTAGCCTGTGCCCAATATGGGGCTACGCCCCCCTTCACCATTGCTACCATGGAAACTATCGCGAGCCTTGCTCTTCCCCCCGCAAGATTGGAAAACTATGTGTAAGGCAGTGTTAACTGGGGGTGATTATTTGTTATGGCTTGCTGAATATCACGAGAGCTGTGAGCGACAAGCTAGGTCTGAAGTTGCTCGCAGGCTTGGAATAACATGAGAGGCAGCTAGAAAGCTGGTGCAGGAGCAGCTTGCTGCCGGACATATTGAACCTTCCACGTCACCATGGAATTCTCCTATATTTGTTATCAAAAAGAAGTCAGGAGAGTGGAGGCTCCTTCAAGATTTGAGAAGAGTAAATGCTTCCATGTTCCCCATGGGTGCGTTGCAGCCTGGACTTCCATCTCCTGCTGCCATCCCTCCATCTACTTATAAGATTGTGGTTGACTTAAAAGACTGTTTTTATACTATTCCACTGTTCTCTTCTGATTGTCAGCGATTTGCTTTTAGTGTTCCCTCCACTAATCTTCGGGAACCAATGTTAAGATTTCAATGGAAAGTTTTGCCTCAGGGTATGGCTAATAGTCCTACCTTGTGTCAGAAGTTTGTGCAACAAGCTATTCAGGGAACACGAGATGAGTTCCCCTCAGTTTTAGTCATTCATTATATGGATGATATCTTGCTAACGCATTCCAATCATGACCTCTTGATTTTAGCATTTTCTAGGATGAAACAAGACTTAGCCGTTTTCGGTCTGCAAATAGCAGCTGATAAGATCCAAAATGCTTACCCTTACTCCTATCTTGGATACCAACTTAAGCCCCTAACTTTTTCGCCTCAAAAATTGCAGATTGATACTTCTCACCTACGGACTTTGCATGATTTTCAGACCCTACTAGGAGAAATCAACTGGATACGCCCATCTTTGAAACTTACCACCGGCAACCTTAAGCCTCTTTTTACTTTACTTAACGGAGATTCCAGTCCTGCCTCTCCTCGAGTGCTCACCCCGAGCGCACGGCAGGCCCTACGACTGGTGGAAGACGCTCTTCAGTCCGCCCAATTGTCTTACTGTGATGTTTCACAACCTTGGTCCTTGTTAATAATACCTTCTTCTATCGCCCCGACAGGAGCTCTCTACCAGCATGGGGTACTCCAGTGGATTCACGGCCCAGCAACGCCAAAGAAGGCGCTTGCCTCTTATGCCTCGTTGGTAGCCAAGCGAGTTCAGCAGGGACGCAAAGTGTCTATCCAAATCTTAAGACGAGACCCTCCTGTTATAGTCATACCATATACTTCCGAGCAGTTTTCCTGGCTAATGAACACGAATGATTCTTTTCCATTGGCCTTTGAAGGCTTTTCAGGACAGGTCTCTCATCATTTCCTGAAAGACAAGATTTTGCATTTCGCCTCTCAAGCCCATTTTATCTTTCCCAGAAATCTCTCCCTCATCTCTTTGACTTCCGCCGTCAATTTATTCACAGATGGTTCATCTAATGGACGCGCTGTTCTAATCACCCCGGAAAAATCCCAGGTTTGGCAGGTCGCCTCCAATTCTGCTCAAGAAGTCGAACTCTTTGCTGTTCATCAGGCCTTCCTCCTTATCCCTGGACCTTTTAATCTTTACTCTGACAGTCAATATATTGTCCATGCATTAACTGTTTTGGAAACTGTCCCTTTAATCACAACTTCTAATCGTATGGTTCTCCAGTTATTCCACTCCATCCAGCAATTGCTTCGACAGCGAAAAGCCCCCTGCTTTGTTGGTCACCTTCGGGGACATTCATCTCTTCCAAGACCTTTGATGACATCGAATGCGCTCGCAGACTCCCATACTCACGTCTTTCTTTCGCAGCAGCAAGGTGCTCAACAATCCCATGCCCTTCACCACCAATCTGCCCGATCTCTTCGGTATCAATTTCAGCTTACCCGAGAGGCGGCACAACAGATTGTTAAGTCGTGCTCCACCTGTTCTCAGCTGCTTCCAGTGCCCCATTTTGGTGTTAACCCCCGAGGTCTCAAGCCTAATGATCTCTGGCAAATGGATGTTACACATTGCCCCTCCTTTGGCACACTTCGATATCTACATGTCACTATTGATACTTGTTCTCATTTCCTTTTTGCCTCCCCTTTATCAGGCGAAAACGTTCGCAACGTAATCTCTCATTTACTATCTTGCTTTTCAGTACTTGGTATCCCCAAAATTTTGAAGACCGACAACGCCCCTGCCTATACCAGTAAAGCCTTCACCTCTTTCTGTACTTCCTTTCAAATCCTTCATAAAACAGGTATCCCTCATAACCCTCAAGGACAAGGAGTCATCGAACGAGCGCACCTTTCTCTCAAACAACAATTTACTAAACTAAAAGGGGGGAGATGATATAGCCCCCACTCTCCAAAACTGCTTGTATCTCATTCCTTATTTGTTTTAAATTTCTTAACTTTAGATTCGGATGGGCGCTCTGCGGAGGACAGACACTGGGGGCCGCGCATGCGGCACTACCCTCAAGTATTTTGGAAAGACCCCATAGATGGGTCTCGGCATGGCCCTGACCCGGTACTAGTTTGGGGCCGAGGGCATGTTTGTGTTTTTCCCACAGACGCTGAGTACCCACGGTGGTTGCCCGAGAGGTGTGTCCGCCATGCCCAAGAGCAAGATAAAGAAGCTCCAGAGAAGACTCGCGGTCATGTTACTGAGGAACTGGAGAGCCCAGAGGAGACTCCAGCGGTTAGCGCTGATCTTGAGCCTCCTGTGGATACTGAAAACTCAAGTGAAGGCTGAAGAATACTGGGCCTTTCTTCCCAATCCTCCCGTCCTGCATCCAGTTACTAGGGAGGACAATGATTTTGTGCCTGTATATGTGAACAATACCCAGGTCTTAGGCCCGCCATCTTCCAGGCATATCTTGCCCGTGTCAGCTAAGTATAATTATACCGGCTTGTCTACTACTCAACCCATTTGCTTTTCTTCGACCCCAAGAAATTGTACTCTTATCTCCAGATATGCTGATTGGGATGGTAATTTCACTGATGGACCTCACTGGGGTGTGGACATGCTTTATCTTCATAGAAATGTGAGCACCACTACTATTGGCCAGGGGTCCCCTCCTCCTGACATCCCGGTATGCAAGCAAAGAACGCCCTCTCAGAGCCAGTGGGGCCCGGCATGGAGAATTTGTCATCTCAACCATACCGTTTGTGATCAAGGGATTTGTGACTGGAGTGATTACCGAGAAGGGACCTACAGGCCCATGAACCTGCTGTATGGAATATAGACAAAGAATAATCGGACCTATCAGACTATGCTTTGGAAGGCTGTCGCCTCCCTCCAATATGTCACCGTAGCCAAGAGACAAGTAGTTTGGATGCATATAGGAACACAAGACGCTATCTCCATAGACGGAACCCAGAAAAATGTATCTGTCATAGCTTGTGTACCTGACCCCTTCGCGTTTATTGCAGGGAATTTGCAGCTTGCTCAGAATACCATGTATAATCTAACCTGACACGATTGCATTTTAACCAATTGTCTTAATTCCTCCTTGAATGTAAGCGCCTTTGCTGTTGTTAAACAGCCCGCCTTTTCTTTTGTTCCTGTTAACCTCACTATTCCCTGGTTCAATGATCCTGGTTACGCTGTCATTCGAGCAGCTAATGAACTTATATTAGCTCGCGCCAAACGCTTTGTTGGAATGCTAATTACAGGAATAGCTGCCCTTATAACTCTTATAGCCACGGCCGCCACGGCTACTATTGCCCTAACAGAAGGAATTCAGACAGCGAATTTTGTTAATGAATTGTCTCATAATATTTCTGTAGCTTTTCAGACTCAGGAAGATTGGGATCGGAAGATAGAACAAAAGTTGAATGCCCTCTATGACACCGTCAGAGTCGTAGGGGAAGAACTGAATTCTCTTGAAGTTCGGTCCTCATTGAAGTGTCATGCCATGTTTTCTCACATTTGTGTTACCCCCTTCCTTTACAATTCTACCACTTTTCCTTGGAATAAGATACGTAACCATTTATTAGGTATTTGGCATAACTGCAATACTTCCTTAGATCTTGCTGCCCTACACAAGGAAATCCGAGACCTGACAGTAGCACCCCCTATAGATGTCGATATTGCTCGAGACGCTCAGAATTTTCTGTCAGCCTTAGCTAAGCAGTTCCCTACCTTTAACCAGCTCATGTATAATTGGATTGGTGTTGGAATCTTTATACTCTTGATCCTCTTGCTGATACCCTGTGTTATTCGAGTTTTTGTAAGCCAAATGAACGACTTATATGTCGACCTGAAGCGGCAAAAATTGGATATGACCAAAAACGAAATTCCACTATGTTATATAAAGTAAAAAAGGGGGAGATGTTGGAGCCCAAGAGGCCTGTGAGGGATCGAGGATAGGGTCTAGCACTGCGGGTGTGGTGACTGGGCCTGGTTTCCGGCCTCGGGGCTATCTTGGGTTGTAACAGTTCTCTGACCCCTTGAGAAACTAGCCGCCTCTCCCAGCAACTCATATCTTTGGCCTGTGCATCATGTACCAAGAAAGTATGTTAGCTTGGGAACGTCCGGACTCTAAGGGAAGAGATAAACTTTGTAGGTCAAGGAAGTGAGCTACGTGCCAGAAGGCTTCTCCTTTGTTCTCCTTTGTATCCAAGATTGTATATAAGCCAGAAGACTGCGCAATAAACTTGCCTTATGCCAGCAGAGCATTTGGTCCTCTCCTTTATTTCAGTCCCTCGCTCAGCCTCACGACCACCCTTGCCGCAGCGGGCTGCGGCACCTGCTACCTCCTCATAAATCAAGATGATAAACATCAGTCCATCACCATCCTTTTGGGAATAGAATGTGTTCATCTGCATGTATAGAACTTTTCAACCTTCTTTGAACACCTTTTTCTGTTCCCCTCTCTGTCCTTATAAAACGCTCTTCCTCCAATGAGATGTGCAGGTCGACTTTGTGGCACGAGTCCCCCAACTTCCAGATGGCCAGCATCTAAAAAAACTCCCAAATTTTGCAGTGCATATTGTGCACTTTTTTGCCCAAATGTTTGAGGGAAAAATAAGGATGCGCATTAGAGATGGGTAGTACTAATTCCGTATCTATATAAATGTTTTTAATTCTTATATTTATGCGTATGTGTTAAAGAGTGTAACTCTAGAAAGCAAAAACAACACCCAGATGGAGAATAATAAACTGGAATATGATAATCAGTTTTATCTATGAAAGACTGTTTTCCTAAAGTTTTGGCCATAAATGTGGGTGTGCCTTACACACGGCCCAATGATATTTTCCTTTATATCAGCTCCCAGTTCTCGAGTATTGGCTTTCGTACTAGCAGGAAGCTGGACGTGTGTTCAGTTACAGTTTTTGATGACTCCAGATGGTAAAATGGGGACTCTGGTAAGGCCCAGAGCACCTCGGCTGGAGTCTCAGCTGACCTGCATCCGGTTACACACTTTGGCGATTCAGTTGGGACTAAGTAGGAACCAGAAGGCACAGAGGACCTTGTGTGGAGTCCCAGCTGCCTGTGGCAGGCTGACCCCTTGGCAAGTATTGCAGGACTTTCTTTGCAGCTGCCAAGATTTCTTATGTTGGGGACTGTCCCTGTGTTAGGCCCGGAATTAGATAAAAGTAGCCAAGAGGAACCCAAGGCAGGCTCCAGACTGCCTCAGCAAGGAAGATAGAAAGTACAGAAAGTACAAAGAGTTCTGAACAAGATAAACCGCCTATGCATGACCTTGTCTTTGCATGACCTTGTCTTTGCAGAAAAGTATCCATTGTTGCAAGCAGAGAGCATAGCCATGTGTGTTCTCTCGAGATAGCCAATTGCTAACAGCTATGTCTGCTTCTGTATTTGCTTGCTTGCTTGCTTGCTTGCTCACCCCAATAAAAACCCTAGGCTGTAAGCGCCAGGCACGACTTTCATTTGCAGCCATCTTGGCACCGTGTCTCCGGACACCCCGAGAGTTCTCCCCTGCGCAGGTAAAGCTTTGGCCAATAAAGTTCCATCTTAAACCCCTGAAAGCTTCCGACCATTTGTTGCTTGCGTTGGTGGATGCCACATTTTGGAGGCCCTAGCGAGATCTCCCTTGGAGGAGTTTTGGGTCAGAAGCCGGAGGGACAGCTCCAGCTGAATAAGTAACTGCAGTGGCGAGGATCCTCTTTGGTATTGGGCTCTAGAGCGATACCCTGAGGTGGTAGGCGGGACGCTGCCGAGTCCACCCAGGGGCCCAGCAGACTGGACGCCGTACTGGGTGTAGTTTTGGTTTCTGAAAATGTGACCGGTCACTATTAGGTATTACTTTCGGTTTACACAGCACTGTGCAGAGCTCTCGTCTGGCAAGCTCCCTCCCGGCACAGGCCCTCCTGGCTTGGCTCACGTGGCACGCTGTGTGTGTTTGTATTGTAACGGATGTGTTTGCATCGGTCTTTGCTTTTGTGTCTTGTTTGTGATTCTTGTTTCTGAGCTCCTGAAGGTCTTACAGGCATCAGAGATGGGGGCAGAGCGGGTCGGTATTGAGATCCAGCACACCCCAAGACTGCTTACTCAACAACTTCTCGGACTTCCAGCGGCGCGCAAACGGCTATGGTGGACCACCACCAGATCCTGAGTTCCTCAGGACACTAAGCCAGATAGAGTGGCCTACATTTAATGTGGGTTGGCCCACCGAAGGGACGTTTGACCTGTCCATATTTTTTGCAGTCTGAGCCACTGTGTACAGGGTGCCCCACCCTGACCAGTACCTGTATATAGATATCTGGGTCGACATAGCCACCAAGCAGCCTGGGTACATCAGGAAATGCATGCAGGGGAACAAACAGGGAGGGGGAAGGAGGGCTATCTGCCTAGCTGCAGGGGGAGGGAGCGCGCAGGGAGGACGGTGCGAATCATGCAATAAGATGGCCTCTGAGCAGCCCTCCACGCCCCCATCCGGTAGACAGAGGTTATACCCTGTCTTGACCGGGCCACCGGAGGACCTTATCGACCCAGTGAATGCCCCTCCACCCTACCATCGGAAGGAGGAGCCCGATACCACAGGGAGAAGGGAAAATGAGCCCCTCAGCCCTCCGCACACTCGGAGCGGAGCGGCGTTCGGAGAGAAGGGGGAACCACACCCCGGCGGGGCCGCCATTGTACCACTCAGGGAGGCACCTCCGGGGCCAGATGCGCCACCCCGGGCACCCCCGAGGTTAATTTATGTCCCCTTATGTACTAGTGATTTATATAATTGGAAACATCAGAACCCACCATTTTCTGAGAAACCTCAGGGATTAATCTCCCTCCTTGAAACCATATTCAGAACCCACCAGCCCACTTGGGATGACTGCCAACAAATTTTACAGACCCTGTTTACTTCAGAAGAAAGGGATAGAATAATCATGGAAGCAGCGAAAGCAGTGCTGGGGAGGGAGGGAGACAAGGCGGCAGGGAGGAGAGAATTAGAGACCATCTTACCCACCCAGCCGCCTGCATGGGACCCCAACACCTCTGGGGGAAGGGACGCGCTCCTCCAATACCACCGGGCTCTATTGAGAGGATTACAGGCAGCTGCCAGGAAGCCCACCAATTTCAGTAAAGTTAGTGAAGTAATTCAAGGCAGGGAAGAGTCCCCCTCAGTGTTCCTAGAAAGACTCATGGAAGCGTACAGGGTTTACACCCCTCTAGATCCTGAGGCAGAAGAGAATAGGAGGCTCATCAACATAGCATTTGTGACGCAGGCAGCCTTGGATATAAGGAAAAAGTTACAGAAGATAGAGGGTTTTGAGGAAGAGAATAGGAGCAAGCTCCTGGAAATTGCTCAGAAGATGTATGTTAATAGGGATGACCCAGAGGTAGGGCGAGCGAAGGAGGTAGCACAGATCTTGATTGCGGCGCAGAAGCCCCCAGCCAAAGGAAAAGGGGGGCAGCGGAGGGGGCGGGGGCACCCGCCGGACAAAGATCAGTGTGCGTTTTGCAAAGAGAAAGGACACTGGAAGCAGGACTGCCCAAAACTGAAAGCTGCCAATCAAAGGCAGTGGCAGCAAGGCCCAGAGGTCTTGCTCCAGACTCTCGACTGAGGGGGCCAGGGCTCCATCTCTGTTGGCTCCCAAGAGCCCATGGTCACCTTGAATGTTGAAGGAAAGCCTATAGATTTCCTAGTTGACACGCGAGCTGCCTTCTCCGATTTAAAGCAGCCGCAGAGACAAATTCAGAAGGCCACCACCAAAATAGTCGGGGCAACAGGAAAGGCGGAAGCTTACCCATGGGCCACCGCCAGGATCACCGACCTAGGGAAAGGAACCATCACCCATTTGTTCCTCGTAATCCCGGACTGCCCATATCCACTATTGGGAAGGGACTTACTGCAGAAGTTTCAGGCCACTATTACCTTTAAGCCGGAAGGAGGTGCCCTGAGTGACCAGGAAGACATTAGGGTGAGCCTAGAAGTGACTGTCCCCTTGTCCGAGGAATACCTCCTAGCCGCAGCCCCAGAGAAGGAGGGAGCAGGCCTTGGGGTGCCAGAAGACTTACAGGCATTAGTGCCTGGGGTCTGGGCAGAAACTAACCCCCCTGGGCTAGCCACACACCAGCCTCCTGTCCTAGTGCAACTCCTCAGTACAGCAACACCTGTTAGGTGCCGTACTATACCCAGTGCCAATACCCAGTGCCAGCGTGGGCACCACAGGGGATTGCGCAACACCTGCAACGTCTACTTAAGGCAGGCATTTTGCAGAACTGCCAGTCGGCCTGGACACCCCCCTTTTGCCCATTCAAAAGCTGGGAACCCAGGACTATCGGCCAGTTCAGGACTTGCGAGAGGTAAACCTCAGGGTAGAGAGTATACACCCAATGGTGCCAAACCTGTACACCCTGCTCAGCTCCTTACCTCCTACTTACACCTATTACACAGTGTTAGACCTAAAGGACACCTTTTTCTGCATACCCTTAGCCCCACAAAGTCAAGAAATATTTGCCTTTGAATGGAATGATCCAGAAAATGGACAAGTAGGGCAATATACATGGACAAGTCTACCACAAGGGTTTAAGAATTCCCCCACCATTTTTAATGAAGCATTAAGCAAAGATTTACAGGCCTACCGAGTAACCCATCCAACGATGACCCTGCTCCAGTATGTAGATGACCTCCTGATTACAGCAGACGGGGCCGAGGACTGCAAGGCTGCCACCATAGATTTGCTCCGAGACCTAGAGCAGAAGGGATACAGAGTGTCTGCAAAGAAGGCCCAGATTGTGACACAAACTGTAAGCTACCTGGGGTACACTCTGTAGGGGGGCCAGAGAGCATTAACCAGCCAACGCATTCAGGCGGTCCTACAAATACCAGAGCCAACAACCAAAAGGCAAGTACGGGAGTTCCTTGGGGCAGTGGGGTATTGCAGACTATGGATCCTAGGATTTGCAGAGCTTGCCAGACCACTCCATGAGGTCACAAAGGGGAAGGAAGACCAGTTCATATGGACAGAAAAGGAGAGACAGACTTTCCAGGCCCTCAAGGAGGCCCTTGTAGCTGCCCCTGCTCTCGCATTACCAGATTTGAGCAAGCCCTTCCAGTTATTTGTAGCAGAGAAGAAGGGGGTAGCACTTGGGGTACTCAGTCAAGAGTTAGGGCTGTGGAAAAGACCTGTCGCCTACCTCTCCAAGAAACTTGACCCAGTGGCCTCAGGCTGGCCGACGTGCTTGCGAGCTCTCGCAGCCACCTCAGTATTAGTCAAGGAAGCCAGCAAGCTAACCCTAGGACAAGACATCCAGGTCATAGAGGAGCACTATATAGAGCAAGTGCTCCGAGTACCACCTCACAGGTGGTTGACCAACGCTCGCCTGACTCAATACCAGGCCCAGTTATTGAACCCTCCCGCTGTGCAGTTCCTCAAAACCACAGCCCTCAACCCTGCCACCTTGCTGCCCATACCAGACTCAACCCTAATCCACAGCTGCAGCCAGATATTAGAAACAGTTACTGGCTCCCGCCCAGATCTCAAGGACCAGGCATATGAGAAGGTCGACCTAACCCTATTTACAGATGGGAGCAGTTTTATCAAGGACGGGCAGTGATATGCTGGAGTAGCAGTAACCACTGAAGATAAAGTGTTATGGCAAGAGACGTGGCCCCCAGGGACCTCTGCACAGAAAGCAGAACTCATAGGGTTAACGAAGGCCCTACAAATAGCTGAAGGGAAAGCAGCCAACATTTATACAGACAGCCGCTATGCCTTTGCAACAGCCCACATCTATGGTGCAATCTATAAAGAAAGAGGCCTCCTGACAGCAGGGGGAAAAGACATCAAAAACAGAAATGAAATCTTGGCCCTCCTCGATGCCATCTGGCTCCCCTCCAAGGTTGCAATTATTCACTGCAAGGGACACCAGAAGGGAGAGTCCCCAGTCATAAGGGGGAATCACCTCGCTGACTCAACTGCCAAGGAAGCAACCACACTTACTTCCCCTTGTGGTGCCCCTGACCCTGCCAGCAAACCCTAGCTACGTCCCAGAAGAAGAAGAAGAAGGAAAGAAACAATGAGGACAGAAGAACCCCCAGGGATGGATAGAATTGCCAGATTCTAGGCTATATTTACCCCAGTGAGTAGTTAGAGGAATAGTTCAGGACCTACATACTTCCACCCATCTAGGGAAGAACAAATTTGAGCAACTTATCAAGAAATACTACTCAGGACCCCAAGTCCAGGACATTATCCACTCTATAGTCTCCAGGTGCAGTGCCTGCACTAAGGTAAATGCCTAGAACAAGAAATTACCCACCTTTGTAAGATACAGGGGAAAAGCCCCTGGAGATCTATGGGAAATTGATTTTACTGAGATGACTCCTGGGAGGCTAGGATACAAATGCCTATTGGTCCTAGTAGACACCTACTCAGGGTGAGTGGAGGCCTTCCCCATGAAGGGGGAGACTGCATCCACCGTATGTAAGGTCTTGTTGAGGGAAATCATACCCAGGTATGGCCTTCCTTTAGCTGTAGGATCAGATAATGGACCTGCATTTGTCTCCAAGATATCCCAGGAATTAGCTCAAAGGTTAGGAATTAATTGGAAATTACATTGCATTTATAGACGTCAGAATTCAGGACAAGTAGAAAGGATGAATAGGACTTTAAAGGAAACAATAATAAAATTAAAAGAAGAAACCGGCGAGAATTGGGTTGAGCTACTCCCTTTTGCCTTGCTTAGGGCACGATGCACCCCTTACCTTAACAAATGGACCCCCTATGAAATCCTCTTTGGACAACCTGTGCCCATTATTCCCCGCTTGGCACGGGAGGAGATTGAAATCTCTAACCATAATTTCCTAAAGTCCTTACAGGCTTTGCAGAAGATCAGGAGGGAAGTGCGTGACCTCAGGACCCAAGCTTCGCAGAACCGCGCACCTCAGTCCTGGTTACCAGACCCTGGACGGTGGATATACATCCTCAACCACAGAAGAGGTAACCTAGAGCCACGGTGGATTGGACCCTTCCAGGTACTGTTAAGCACCCCGACGGCCGTACGAGTAGCAGAAAAACCTATTGGATTCACCTTTCCCACGTGAAGCCCACTGAGCCCCGAGACAGTGAGCCAAGATGATGGAGAGTCACCAGGAATCCCAACAACCCATTAAGGCTCACTTTCTCCCCAGAATAGGACTCTTATTTGGCCTACTTGCAAGAGCCAGCGCTGGTATGCAAGAGTGGGCACTAATTAGAACTACAGATGGGACAGTCATTGCATCCAACTACACCTTGCCCAACGTGCCCACCATCACCCTCAAGACTGATTTCTCCAAATTATTTGGACACGAGATATGCAACAAACCCCTGGGATATAGACATAGTGGTGGCAGCAAAGACCCTCTAGGGGACGACCTGCCCTCATCCTACTCCTTAGGATGGATCGGTTGTGACACCTCTCAAAAGAACCAGAACTTATATTATTCAGGGGCATATGGATGCCCAGAACCTCCCCAGAGGTGGACACGAACCTGTAGGGGGGCTGACGACTACTACTGTAGGAGCTGGGGATGTGAAATTATTGTCTTGAAGGGGTACTGGACTCCTGGAGGAGGAAAAGAAAAACATCTAAATATTACAAGGATAGGGAAAGACCCCAGCCAAGGGTGGAACAAAGACTGTGCCATAAATAACTGCAACCCCACCATCTTTACGGTATTAAACCCCAGCGACCCTGAATGGTTCAAAGGCAGAACCTGGGGACTTAGATTGTACCTATCAGGCACTGACCCAGGAACCTTTTTACAGTCAGAAAGTTACCAACAGGTAGGGGGCCATTATTAAGGAGGCGCAGGGAGGGGTTACCACCCAAGCCACCTAAACCTTCCAGGGGGCCCACAGCAATGCAGACTCCAAGGGCCTCTCAGCCTCCACAATCAGATAGACCAGCGACCCCTGGTTCAACCCAGCCTGAAGAGCCTGAAGACCAGGAAGAAACAAAACATAAGGTACTCCACCCTGCTCCAGATCACCTATATGAGAGACCTCACGTCCAAGGTGTACCCACCTTAGAACTATTAGATAAGATCTTCCCGTTTATTAATTACACCCAGCCCAACATTACAGAATCCTGTTGGTTATGTTTAAGTCCAAGACCACCCTTCTACATAGGGCTGGGAGCCAAAACCTCCATTCCAGGCACCAGGCTACAAGATCTGGACTCCACCGGCGGGAAGTAGAAGACTGCTTATCTGATAGCCCCTTATCTAATAGCCCCCTTTCCCTGGCGGAGTTCTATGGGAAAGGTACATGCTACTTATTAGCTAATTTCAATTTGCTCAACTCTAGTTATAGTGACTACTGCTTAAATCAGAAGGAAATACCAGCCAACGGTAGCCAGCCCTTAGTCATAAGGGCCCCAGAGGGACTTTAGTTTATATGCACCAGAGGGATTTTCAAGTGTATACTCCCAACTTCCCCTGAGCTATGTGTTAGTGCATATATTCTACCCCAAGTATACCTGTACGGAGGGAATCCAGACTTTTTGCTAGACCCACCTAGAAGGATCAAGAGGGCCCCCTTATTAATCCCTATTATAGCTACCATAGGGATATTAGGATCCACCGCAGTAGGGGCAGGAGCTTTTATCCATGGAGGAAATAAATTAAGACAATTATCCCAGACCTTCTCCAGGGACATATCGCTCCTCCAGGATCAAGTAATCTACCTATAGCACCAGGTAGATTCGTTAGCAGAAGTAGCCCTGCAGAACAGAAGAGGGCTCGACCTATTATTCCTCCAACAAGGGGGACTTTGTGCAGCACTAGGAGAAGAATGCTGTTTTTATGCCAACCACTCAGGAGTAATAAGAGAAAATATTAAAGTACTAATGAAAAGGTTAAAAGAAAGAGAACAAGCAGACAATGACTCCAGCTGGTATGCCTCAAGTTCAGAACCTCCCCCTGGATGACCACCCTACCTTCAGCCATAGCTGGGCCACTATTAATATTATTATTATTATTAACTATCGGACCCATAATACTCAACAAGATCCTCGCCTTCATCAGAGAACGGGTAGAAGTAGTCAAGCTAATGGTCCTGTCCTAGCCATATACCATGCTACCTGGGGACGAGACCGAATCAACGGTTTGATTCATAACCAAGAGAGGGGGGGAATGTTAGGCCCGGAATTAGATAAAAGTAGCCAAGAGGAACCCAAGGCAGGCTCCAGACTGCCTCAGCAAGGAAGATAGAAAGTACAGAAAGTACAAAGAGTGCTGAATAAGAAACCGCCTATGCATGACCTTGTCTTTGCATGACCTTGTCTTTGCAGAAAAGTATCCATTGTTGCAAGCAGAGAGCATAGCCATGTGTGTTCTCTCGAGATAGCCAATTGCTAACAGCTATGTCTGCTTCTGTATTTGCTTGCTTGCTTGCTTGCTTGCTTGCTTGCTCACCCCAATAAAAACCCTAGGCTGTAAGCGCCAGGCGCGACTCTCATTTGCAGCCATCTTGGCACTGTGTCTCCGGACACCCCGAGAGTTCTCCCCTGCGCAGGTAAAGCTTTGGCCAATAAAGTTCCATCTTAAACTCCTGAAAGCTTCTGACCATTTGTTGCTCACGTTGGTGGATGCTACACCCTGCCCTTCCTCTTAAGGCATCAGCTGACTTTAAATGCTTTGCTTGTGGAAGGAAAGGGGTGTTTGTGGAGTCAACAGATTCCAATAGGGGAGTTGAAACACTCCTATATGGGTAAGTCCCTGACCTTCACAACCAGGAGCCCCTGCCTTGCCACTTGGTTTTGTGGAACCATTTGGGAGTCTAGGAGACTCAGTGGACACTACTCACAGATAGGCATTCCTCGGTGACCAGAAAATAAACACAACAATTCCTCAGTGTGGAAATTGGTTGGAGCCCTCCTTTGGTTTCTTGAGGGTATTGTTTGTTTTTCCTGTTGCTTACTGCTCTTTAATTGTCTGTTAGTTTGGTTTCCTGTTTCTTTGCAGGAAGAAGTCTGTTTCTGTTTGAGGGCTCTCATGTGTTTCTCTGCTCAGCTTGAGATGAAACTTTCATTATAGTTTTTTGCTTCTGTCCTATCTTTTTGGGAACTTGATTTCGACCTTTGCTGTTTTGTGTGCACCAGGACTCCTCTCTCTCCACTGTTTGATCCCTGTGCCATTTGGGCTCCTTGGGTCCTTTGGGGTAGTTTGCAATACTGGTTGGTGTGAGGTAATATTCTAAGGCTAGTCCCAGTCCTTCCTTTTAAAGGGTTTAGTTGAGAGTAGTGGTTTGAAACTTTGTGTTGGTTCTAGATGTTGTTTTTGTTTCTGTTTTGAAAGGAGCAGCCCAGTCTCATTCTCATGAGATTGCCTGTTAGGTCCATTTTAGAGTAAGTGGAATTGTTTCAACAAAGGTCTGATAGTGGGATAACATCTGTTCTGTGCAAGCTTTCATGTTGTTACACCCCGGAAGGATTCTGCTCAAGAAAGAATTAAAATGGATGGTTCAAAGATGGGGGAAAGATCCCACTCCCCTCTCAAACAATAAAAAATCAAGAGGAAAAGGGGGGAAATGAGTCTTCTTACACACTCTGTATCCTCCTTCTGAAGTTCCAGGAGCTGCACTCCCGGGAACAAGCCTGACCTGCTATCTCCCCCACCTCTTCTCCAGGCTCTAAAATTTGTCAAGGGCATGGGCTAGATAATGAAACAGCTCACTTTTGAGCACACACGAGGAATGCAGTCATTATGAAAAATAACACATGAGAGTGTGCTTGTCAATGGAAAAAATCTCAGTTTATGTAGGTTATGTCAGTCTAAAGAGTGCTAATTACCCTTAGTTGTCACTAAACATTGCAGATTCTAATTCAGTTGAGGAAAATAGGTGGTTTTGGTAACAAAAGGTGAAATATGCCAATATATTTTGAAGGTAACAAAATTGAACATGGGCTGTTCTAAAGTTGATTATTCCCTAATGAATTTTTGAAGAGCAAACTAAGAGGGTCTGTGTAAGTTGCAGGGAGCCTTGTAAGTCATAGATGGTTTGTGTGAGTTGAACAGGTTCAGTGTAAGTTGAAGAGGGGTTGCGTAAGTCAAAGAGGGTCCGTGTAAGTTCGGTAGAGTCTGTGGACATTAGAGAAAGGTTGCATGAAGGGAAGAAGCAAAAAGAGGAGTTGAGGAAGTGAAAAAATGTGAGAAAGAATAAAAAAGAAGGGAACATACAGGAAGAAAAAGACATTGGAGGAGGTTTTTTATTTTATTTTTTATTTATCTTTGGAAGGAGAGAGGAGAGAAACATCAATGTATGTTGCCTTCGTTCGTCCCCTGCAGGGAACTGGCCTGTGGGGAACTGGTCTGCAGCCCAGGCATGTGCCTGACTGGGAATCAAACTGCGATTGTCTGGTTCACAGGCCCATGCTCAATCTGCTGAGCTACACCAGCCAGGGCTGGAGGAGGTATTTTTAAGACAAGAAATGAAGATGGGAAAAAACAAAGAGGTGCATAGATGGTAAAGCAAAGTGATTTTAATGACAAGTAAGAAAAAGCAAAAAGTTCCCTTTGTTTTCCAAAACCAATTATTATTTCCTAATACAACCTCTGGTACAACTGGTAGGGATCAAATTGGTCTATTTCTTAGTCTGATGTAATGTCATTTGTAATGTTAGTGTTATCTCAAAATGTTTGCAAAATAAAAAGTTTTCTGTCAATTGCATTATATTAATCTATTATTGTAACCATGTGTGATTTGAAATGTTTTTTAACTTTTAGAGACAGCCATTATTTCACTTTGATGCATTTGCAAAAAAAGTAACATCTTCTGACTATTGTAAAATATGAATTTCACAGGTAAATTTCCAGATGTGTAGGGCTCTGTGGATTGGTGGGTACACATGGAATGCTGGCAAATAATTGGGTTAAACAAGATTAATTATAGGATTGAATGACCTGAGCATGATTATAATTCTCGTGACTGTGTTCACTATTCCTGATTTTTTAAACCTTGTTTGTTTTTCTTGAAACCAATATAGTGAGTGGTAGCAATATCAGAAGCATTTATTTTCTCTATGAGAGAATCTCCAGAATTTAAAAGCTCTGAATGATAGTATTATTATTTTCATGGCAATGTGTTTATTGCATAAACCCAATAGGAATCTGATTATTTAGTTCCCAGCACAGGGTTTTACTAATCGTGACATGTCTGGAATGTCATAACTGAAAAGAGATAATGCCTGAATTCTGAACGTCAATATTAAAAGCATTAGCAAT